>NC_090203.1:16431190-16486190 GCF_033026475.1 Channa argus | reverse complement strand
CAAATACTCACCTCTGCCCTTAGCCGAGCTTCCACTACTCTTTCCCACAACTTCATTGTGTGACTCATCAGCTTTATTCCTCTGTAGTTGCCACAGCTCTGCACATCTCCCTTGTTCTTAAAACCGGCACCAGTACACTTCTCCATTCCTCGGGCATCTCCAAGATCTTGTTAAACAAACTAGTCGGAAACTCAGCTGCCACCTCTCATAGACACTTCTATACCTCCACAGGTATGTCATCAGGACCAACTGCCTTTTCACTCGTCATCCTCTTCAATGTCCTCCTCACTTCACTCTTACTAATCTTTGCTACTTCCTGCTCCACACCAGTCACCTCTTTTATTCTTTGTTCCCTTTCATTTTCTTCATTTATCAACTCTTCAAAGTTCTCCTTCCATCTTCCCATCACACTCCTGGCACCTGTCAATACATTTCCATCCTCACCTTTAATCACCCTAACCTGCTGCACATCCTTCCCATCTATTTCTTTCTGCCTCTCCAACCTGTACAAATCCACCTCTCCCTCTTTAGTGTCCAACCTAGCATACAAGTCCTCATATGCTCTTTTGTTTGGCCTTTGCCACCTCTACCTTCACCTTACGCTGTATCTCCCTGTACTCCTGTCTACTCTTTTCAGTCCTCTCAGTGTTCCACTTCTTCTTCGCTAACCTCTTTCTCTGAATACACTCCTGAACTTCCTCGTTCCACCACCAAGTCTCCTTGTCCACTTTCCACTTTCCTGATGACACACCGAGTACCCAGGTAGTACCCTACCTGTCTCCCTGATCACATTAGCTGTAGTGGTCCAGTCATCTGGAAGCACCTCCTGACCACCCCAAGTCTGTCTCAGTTCCTCCCTGAAAACTACACAACATTCTTCCTTTTTCAACGTTCACCAGTTCATCCTCTGCTCTGCCTTCGTCCTTTTCGTCACCATCAGCGTCATTTTACACACCACCATCCTGTGTTGTCTGGCTACACTCTCCCCTACAATACTTTGCAGTCACTGATCTCTTTCAGATTACGTTGACACAAGATGTAGTCCATCTGAGTGCTTCTACCTCCGCTCTTATATGTCACCCTATGTTCCTTCCTCTTCTGGAAGAAAGTGTTCACTACAGCCCTTTCCATCCTTTTTGTAAAGTGTACCACCATCTGTCCTACTGCGTTCCTGTCCTAAAGACCAAACCTGCCCATCACATTGTCATCACGGCTGTTCCCTTCAACTACATGTCCATTGAAATCTCCACCAATCACCACTCTCTCAGCTCTGGGGATGTTCTGAATCACTTCATCTAACTCACTCCAGAATTTCTCCCTCTCTTCTAACTCACATCCTACCTGTGGGATATTACCACTAACAACATTACTTTCATTAACAACAGTACTTTCCTCCCAAACACATCTTTCAGGATAGCTCCTACTTTATTTTTCTTCCTATTTGACCCATGGTAAAACAACTTGAACCCTGTTCCCAAGCTTTAAGCCTCGCTACCTTTCCACCTGGTCTCCTGGACAAAAGAGACACAGTATATCCACCTTCCTTCTCTGCATTATTTCTACCAACTCTCTAGCCTTCCTTGTCATACTCCCAACATTCAAAATTCCTACTCTCAGTCCTAAACTCTACACTTGCCTCTTCTCTCTCTGCCTACGAACTTATTGAGACTTAGGATTGGCACAAATAGACACTGGCTCGTGCCCCCTTGTGGTTGCATCAGGCAATCCTAATTCTGATTATGCTTTTAATTCAGATTGCCAAAAATTCAGATTTGCCAAAAATATTAGAGGTTATGAGGTTTTTATAGGTTTACATGAACAAACTGTCATATAATAAAATTTATATCCCGACAAAATTAATTTATTATCCCGATAACTACATATATGATGATGTTATTTTTCTCTTATATGCAGTATAATTATAAGGGAAAGGGGATTTCCAATTACAGTTTATATTATATAATTGACAAAAAGATATATGCTCATATTTAATTAGTTTCCTTCTTAGAATCTTTCAGCAAATTTGTAATTAACCATGTCACAACATATACAGCAATGTTTTGTGGCTCTCTTCTTAATATTAACAAAAGACTTTTTCTTGAGTGGGCACAGAAATCGACAAGTTGTGGGCACAGAAGTCCACAAGAAAGCAAAGGGAAGGGGTTTCATAGTCATACAGTCACAGTT
Source organism: Channa argus (assembly GCF_033026475.1). Classification (NCBI taxonomy): domain Eukaryota; kingdom Metazoa; phylum Chordata; class Actinopteri; order Anabantiformes; family Channidae; genus Channa; species Channa argus. The sequence goes on along the minus strand of NC_090203.1, from coordinate 16,484,003 downwards.
TAATTTCTTTTGAAGCTTATAGACAGGTTTCAGAGCAGCATCAGCAATGACATGCACACACGAGCATGACATTCCAAATTAAGAGCTTTTGAGATCAACATGAAAAGTTGTTTTGTTGTCTAAATCTGCATAAATCACATAATAATGAGTAGACAATGTCCAAATTCAATATCCAAATAAGGACACTTGCTTGTAAGCTCCATCTGGTCCAAGCTGGATTTCTTTGATTTTGTGGATGTTGATGGTTTTCGAAAGAATGAACCAGCATTGAGGTAAGAGATTTTACAGTGTTATCTGTGTTTTTGCCTGTTCAGTGAATATTGTTCTGCATTTAACATGTGTTTAGACTTTCAGTTTCAGAATAGGCAACAGCTGATTATGTTATACTGTTTTCCAAAAAATTAAATAGGCATGCAGGCCCTTTATGATACTGTGTGGCTGATCAATGATCACTGATGATGAATGATTAAATGCTGCACTGACGCAATACATAAGGGGTAAAGCTCTGCCTGTTTACAGTGCAGACATCTCTAATATGAGGTTCTGTATTCATGCAGCCCATTTATCATATATCCAGTGTCGGGTGCAAGAAGAGGATTTCCAGACTTGGCAACGTTACAAGCTTTATAACTAGAATAAATGCATCACAGCTCTTTATTTGGTAAACACCATGAACACATAAGTTTTTTTATTTTATTAACATGAATTGCGTGGGGGGGGGGCGCTCCTGTGCTTTGAATTTTAACCTTTGGTGTTGATGGTTTTGCACAAACATTTCTCTCTTGTGGAAATGTATTAAAATAAAATGCAAAAAAAAAAAAAACCTTCACCAGCTATGAATTAATTTTCTAAAGGGCTTAGTGATATGAAAAACTTGTGTGCTTAGCATATTGATGAACTCTTCTCTGTTGTTAGCTATCCGTATCTAATTGGATTTTAAACTTTGTTTCCATTCCACTCCAACAAATATTTCAATTCACCTTAAGCTCTAAAACGTAGCGAAGTTTTGTTATTATTACCTGATTAACACTTGTTATCTAGGTATTAAACTCCTGCAGCAGTGAAATACACATGCTTTTTCAGACTTTGAATAGTTCAAATTGTACATGCTGTTAATGAACTGTCAGGGTCATGTTGAACTTTGAACTTTCCACACTTCACCGCAGTAGGTCTCAGACACAATCCTCCCCTCTATATGGCACACACCTTCCTGTGGTTGCCAACATAAAAACTAACTATTCATATGTGCATGCAGATGTTCGTCCACTCATACACTACCTGATGTCTTTAAGTCTTTTAGATGAAAAGACTTGACCCCACACACCAGACCCCACACACTTTCCCAAAACCTGGCTTTATCTGTGAACTGTTGTTTCCCCTCTGCTGCTAATCTGCCCTCTTCTAAGGAAGCCAGCATCAAAGTGCAGAACATTACTAGACCCTGGAATCTATGGGCTACAGGGACATAACTAATATCAGGCTCAGTCAAAGGCTCTGAAAGAGTTCTGCCATCTTTCATCAACTTGTCCCAGGTGAAATAAACCTTGACATTTACATCACAAGAGATTTTTTTTGTTGTTTTCAAGCTGCTCATTGCTTTTCTCTTTGGTTGCTTAGACTTTCTCCTGTATCCATTTCCCTTCTCATGGTGTCCCACTTCCTTAATGCTGACTGAAGTAGAATATTTATTGTGATTGGTGATTTCTCCATACTGAGAAATGCTGATCATTTGTCATGGCTTTTTAAATTACACCTGCACCCATGAAGTCCACTCTAAACTGAGCTAGTGGAATGGAAGCGGTGCAGTTCACACCATGTTTGTATTGTCATGCATCAAAATCAATTTAAATGCATTACTTTCACAGTTGACTTGCTGGCACATTTACCACATTTTGTAGTAGCTCTTTTAAACAATCAGCAAGGATCCATTCAAACTTCCACAACTTTGGTGCTAAACTCTTTCCACCTGAGAGGGCAAAAAAAATAAATGCATGAAGTTGGACATTTTTCATTGTTCTATTTGATCCACTCCTTTCTAGCACCTCACTGGGAGGAAAATGGAGAAATGGCTGAGTTGGGTGGACAAGTACAAACATTTTTTAAAAGGTAATACGTGACTTTAAAAGAAACAGAATAAAATAAATCTATGGAGTATGGAGCATCAAGTCTGTTGTCAGTCAACACACAACACATTTAATGGTTTGTTAAATTAAATGTTTTAAATGGTTAGCAAAGAATAAAAACCATTACAATATTTAATAATAGTACATCTCTCAGTGACATGTCAGAGCAGTGATGTACTGTGATAGAAGTAAAAAGAGACTGGGGCACTGGACCACTAAAAACATCTTTCAACAACAAAATGCTTAATGACTGATATGTGATGGTGTCCAGTGGACAACAATCACTGAGCAATAAGACAATATGTCACTACAATTCTTAGTAGGTCAAACTAGTGACTTTTCCCTCTGTGGAGGGAGAAACTGTGTTTATGGCATGTTTGGACTACCAGGAAATTTTATATGGTGCTATGAGAAAAATCAAAGTACAAGAAAACTCTTTTTAAAATTCCTTGTATTAGGAACTGGTTCTTGCTGTGGGCCCATTGCCTTTACCTTGTGTCTGCTTCAGCATAGTTTTACCTTTAGAACTACAATTTATTTATCTGAAGGAAACAGATTCCTGTCTTTATGAGAGTTGTATCAATGTGAAAAACATGAAACCCTTTATCTCTTTTTGGCCATTTAATAAATGCTTTTCATTTTTTCATTTTTATTCTATTTTCATGCACTCATTGTTTTGTACTACTCTTATGTAACCCCTAACATCATAATGTTGCTGTCCTTGAACTCACATGTTCCCTTCAATGGGTCTGGTTAAAAACATCCACTTGTAACTTGCAGTTGGTTTTTAGTGACTGTATCCTAATGCTATGTTTTTGCCTTATGCCTCCATTCTGCCTTTGTCCATTTTGCACTAAATGTAACAACTAGCAGCAACAACTTATATCAAAAAATCTTATGTCAAGGAGAAAGCAGCAAAACTATATTAACACTGAATAAAGAAAGCATGTGTCTCAATTATTAGTAACTTTGTCTTCTGTGGCAACGTCCATCAGGTGGTCACCATTCATAATGTATTGTTATCTTTGTTTTTATATTTGGCACTAATACCATTTTTTAATTATGTAATTTGTCCATTTGAATTGATTATGTGCCTAAATATAAGAAAGTCGATATATTTCATTGATGACAGCAAGTATTTTATTATTGTGTTATGTCATGGAAAAAGAGACTGGACCTGGCTGTCAGATTACTCGTTCCATTATGAAAAGCAACACTGATGCACAAGATACAATTTCTTGTCTTTAACTTCAGAATTTGGGTCTGTAATGTCCAGTGTGTGAGGTTACTGCATCAGCAATTTCAAATAATCTTAAACAAAAAAAATGAATATCTATAAATGAATGCTTCTTAAATTAGTGATGATAGGAAGCTACTCTGACTTTCCTTAGACTTCACATTGATGCAGATTTAAAGATTTATTTTCACACAAAAACATTCATTTAAACCAAAATCATTGTTTTAAATGAATTTTTCTAGGGTTGACTGTAACGTTGCACCTATGGACATTAGAAAGTCTGATTTAGCATAATGCCGTACACTTCAGTAAGCATTCATGCAAATACAATCGGTACAGTCTAATTTGCAGCTGAAAAGCTTTTAATTGTGGGTATCAACAAGGTGCCTTGGTGCTACTGTGTACATGTGTATGTACATGTGTGTAGTGTCCTGGTGCATTGCCAGTGACTCAATCATTAGCACCCTGCCTACGCACACATGCACCACCAAGCCAACACCCCAATACCCAGCTCTTATGGCCCCCTCCTCTTAACACACACATGCACAGTTACTCCCACTTACACACATTCTACAAATACACACACACACACACACACACAAAACATCCCATTCAATTTCACACATGTCAGGGGAGATTCCCAACCAGGCAGTCATATTAAACTAGCTCATTATTTATGCAAGGGGAGAGACTGCCAGTCCCAGATTTGCCTCATAAAATGTTAATATATTCATCAGGAAATTGTCGTCGTTTAATCTGCCCCACCAGAAAAACACTTTTCTGCCACTACAGCTACACAGCTCTTCTTTATCCCTTCTAGATCTCCCCCCTTCCCTTTCTTCCTCACTTCTTTTTCTCATTTACTACCTTTGTTTTTATCTCAATTGCATTGTAATGACAATGATCTCAATGAAGCATGTATTACATTTGAGTGGTTTGCAGATTTCTCCTTGTTTTAATTATGAAAATTGTTAAATGTGGCACAATATTTGCATAGGCAGCTTTAGGATGGCATTGCTGTAGGCTACAGTTTCTTTATGACAAATATTTTAGATTCATATTTTTGTTTGTTAAAATAAGAGGCTTCTTTTATTATATGTATTGGAACACTGTTTCACTCTAATAATACCATTTTGAACAAGCTATGGTTTCTAAAGAAAAATATACATTTATAATTAGATGTTTTGTGTGCAACAATTCTATTATTTATTGATACTATATAGTCACTGAATACACTGTGAAAACTGGACACACAACAGAGAATATCTTTAAAATAAAACTTGTTAAGACATATTTAATCTAATACTCTGTCATATATTAATATTGTATTTTGAATAGCTGTTTGTCTTCTTGAGGCAATATGAAAGTTAATTATTCTAGACAATTTACATTCCAGCTGAGCCATTGTGTAATTTAACAAAATAAACTTGCCATACTTAAATTATCTTTCATATTATTTCATTTTTCATTTCACATTTTTTCTTTCCATGGCTGTTACACAAAAATATCTTCACTCATCCTTCCTTTATTAAAAAAACATTTCTCTCACCTAAAATGAAGCAGTGCTTGCTAGCTGAAAATTACCTCAGTTGCTATGCAACGGCACCAACAGCAGCAGAGCCCTGTCATTTCCCAAGCCAAACTAATATCCTATAATAACCTCAAATAAGGCTTCTGCTTGTGTGTGTGTGTGTGTGTGTGTGTGTGTGTGTGTGTGTGTGTGTGTGTGTGTGTGTGTGTGTGAGGCAGAGTCAGAGGAGGAGAGAGTATCCATCTGTCTGTCTGCATGAATACTGCACTTGTCTGAGACTGTCCTGTAAAATACGAGAGAGTTTGTTGTTTGTACCGTTAGCAGTAAAAACAATAAATTCATAAGTCTTACTACTTGGTAACAACTAGCGGCATTAGTTACCATGACAACATGACATACTATTTTGTTGCAACAGTCACATGAAATCAGTATTTCCGTAAGGTAATGTTATGTACAACCTTTAGTGAGATTATGGACATACACTTTTTTAAGGTAGACAGCAACTTTTTTATTAGCCTTTTACTTACAATTAAAATTAGTTTACGTGTTTTTGATTGTCATGGTATAAGAATTTTTACATGAAAATTAACTTACTACAAGTCCTAACTTATTTCAAAAGTTATAGGTATTGCAGTAGTGATATCTGCAATATGTATAATATGCAAAAGCTGTATTAGGCTATTAAGCTTAAAACAAAAAAAGAACATAACTGGAAAAAATAATTCATTTTTTGTATAAATTCTATTGCCTTGCTATGAGCAAAAGAGCAAATCAGCACAGATGGAAACAACTACACCAATCAACAAAAACAGCACTTTGGCTTTTGTGTCAACTGATCTGAGAGACGCTACAGTACATCGCACAAAGACATCCTGACACCAGTGTGTGCGAACCACCAGTATCTGCAGCCCTGTAGCCTCACTGAGACTTATCACAAAGTGTTGAGTGTAGTGACAAGTTGTTGCACGTGTGCCATTTGCAGGATGATAGCTGGTGGCATCTACTCCACAAAGTGGTGTGTGAAATGAGCTCAGGAATGAAGGTCATTTCAAATTGCTATAAGATATTAGAAAACTTAAAGGAAAATTTAACTTCACCTTTCCCCTTAAAGACACTACTTTTGTGCCTTTGGACAAGCCATTTGCTTGTCCTGCTGAAAGAGGACTGAAAATAAAACTATGATTGAATGTGGTCACAACCTTCTGTATACACGTAATGCATGTGCCCTATTTTTACTTTAAGCCATCCCCTGGGATCAAAGTCCTTTAAAGTAGTATGTGGAAACATGACTTCAAAGGGATTAAGTAATCAAATGTATTTTATTGCATGAAAAGTGTCTGCACCACAATGTGCATTTTTCTTGCACCATATGTGATGGCCTGCCTGAACCAAATGTATGGATTTTTATGAGGGAAATCACATTGAAACACATGGCCATGACAGATAGGCATATAAACCTTTCCCATCTTGCTAAAAGAAATAAATGAACTCGAGTGAAGTGTACATACTAAACATACTAGAACAGCCTTTAGTCCTTCATGCAGCATGTGTCACACGTGAGTTACTACATTTTATAGCATATATTTCAACGCTCTTTTTCTTTCCCAGTATATAAAAAAGAGGAGAAGTGCACCTGATGCTTCTTAAGAATCACTAAAAAGGTTTTACAGAATATTTTACAAAACATTCTTTTAATGTTCTTCTTTATCTGCAACTGTAATAAATCAAGAAAATATATATTTTACACTAGAAGAAATGCACGCAAAAGACTGCTTTGACAATATCCCATCCAAGTGCAGAGTTCGCTCTCAAAGAAACATAAGCTACAGCTGAGGAAAAGTGCATATTAAAAAGATCCTCTAAGTGTTTTAACCTTAACCTTGTCATTTCTTCCTAATTGTATTCACAACTGGCCTCGAGAGCTAATATCAAAGCCCCTTTTTGTTGTTACATTTTGTATGTGCCGCAGAAAGAAAAAGGAGCAAGAAGTGATCTTCAGTAGTGATGTACGGATAAATCCTGATATGTTGATACTTCCACTCTCAGCGCTTCCTGTTCTAGAACTGATTCTTATATTTACAAAAAGGCCGATATCTAAACTCAGTAATTTGGGATAAATGTTGATATTTTCATTAACAGAGGACACAGTAAAAAGTACCTATAACTAAGCTTGATTGTCTACTGTAAATAATACTCGATCGATAGGAACTACTCCTCATTAAGGCTGTCATGTGAACTATTGAAATCAAAACATTTTGAGGAGAAGAAAAGTGCTGTTAAGGAAAGACAGACTTCCGTTAGTGAGTGCTTTTTCTCCAGACACAGAGAGTGTGTGTAGTTAAGGCATCTTTAACATTGACTGTCATACAGGGTACCATAAATAGCTATATAACGGTCAGGGATGCAAGTTTCAACGTTATACTTGGTATTGGATCGGAAACAGAAGAAGTGGTATCGCACATGACCAGTCTTCAGCATACTACACAGGAGCGAAAATAAAACTTTTGACTTACTATTTATAGTTAAACTGGATCAGTCCCTATTACAGAAAAGGAAACGTATCAAGGTAAAGAAAGCTTCCAGTTCGGGGTATGTAACGCTTTTAAATGAATTATCTTAAATTAATTTCATGAATTTATGAGATTATAGATTAATCAACTGTAAAGTATATGTAATGTATAACGTTTAAATCAGCTCCACCTTTACAGCTGTAACAATGATGTTCACGGAGCAATACATAAATAATATTATTTGTATCATTTTAAAAGTATGTTTATCGTTAGTAGCCTATTGTTAGCATAATTTGATTCTAATACTATTTTTCTACACTGTGGTAATGATACTTAAAGATCTGAGTATTTGTGAGTGTAATTGCAGCAAAAACAAAATACTTCAAAACATGAAGTTTTCAGCAACAGTAAACAGTGGGTACTTGTGCTCAGTCTCCTGCTGATTCACCTGATCACACAGAGTTGAGATGTATTTTTTCAGTGAACCTACAGACTAGTTACTGTGTAATATTACTTCAGTCTGTGAACTTGCATGTTCAGACTGTCAGAGTTCTTTCCTCGATCACCTTTCTAAGGAGAGACAGTCATTACTCCTACTAAACATTATGCTGCCATCACATGTTTTTCGTTACCTCAGTTTTATCAAGAATGCCTCTATGGTTTAGTCCAAATTACTTCCAGAGTTTAAAGTTTGAAATTAAGACTGTGGACTAACCTCTGATGTGTTTTCTAAAGGAGTGCGATTGCTAAAATTTGGTTTGCGATATGGCAGGAGGAAGGTGCGTCACACTGCAGGCTAACAGAGACAGTTCAGAGCACCAAGATGAGTAACAAGAAACGTGTTATATCCAATGCAGCATTATCTCTGAAACATATTCATTTTCTGACATGTATTAGTTAATCTTTACTGTCATGATCTCACCCTTCAGCTTCACTTCCTGTTCATATAGTTGTGTTATTTTATCTAACTCTGGCTCTGCACCCGTGTTTGCTTGCAGTCTTGTGTTTCGTTCAGGGCAGTTCTCTCCTCCCTCCTGGAATGATTTTTAGCTAGCCTTTCTCTATACCTTGTGGTAAATAAACCCTTTACTTAGCACACCCCTCTCACTGTCTTTTACATGGATCCACCTTCATAAACAAGACCTGCCAATTTTACACTTTCCTCCCTGTTGTTGGTGCTGCTATGTGAGTTTATAGCTTAACTTTCACATATTAAAAGTGCCCTGTGTCCAGAAGTTGAAAGCACTGTAATTGGGACCGTGTGCTTACACACACCAACGTATTCTATTCTATCAAAAAGAAAAAAAAAAAAAAAAAAAAAAACTTCCTTTCTGCTCTTCTTCCATCTCATGAAATGTAAACACTTTTCTGATAGGACTTTGCTTAGATGTTTGCTCCTTGACTTATATTTTTGTTTGCCTAGTAGCTCACTTGTAAGTCGCTTTGGGTAAAAGCATCTGCTAAATGAGTAAATGTAAATGTAAAATGCAAACTAAATTGAAAGACCCAGTTAAATGACCAGAGCTCCAGATACGTTTTAAAGAGTTTATTGAAAAAAGAAGTACAAGGAGTGTAGGTGCTCATCAGGTGGAGGAGATGCTCAACTGGGATTCAGGTTTATCTCGAGAAGGAAGGTCAGATGGATGTGTTTTGGGGAGTTGGAGCCTCACCACCACGAGATTAACGACTTTGGAAATGGGAGATGGTCCGACAAATTGGGGAGGCAGTTTCTTGCACTCAACTTTGAGGGGTAGGTCACTGATAAATAACCACAGCTTTTGAGTGGGTTGGTAGCAGGGGGGTGTGGAACGACGTTTGATAGCCCATTTGGTGTAGACCTGGATGGAGCATAGTAAGTCTGTCAAGCCCTTCTCAACGACAGATTGCAGCATCTAACCTGTTCCGTGGGAGACGGAACTGTAACCTCTGATTCCAGGCTTGGGGAATAATAGTGGTTAGTAGCCAAAGACTACTTGGAAGGGGGTCAGGGGGTCAAATGGTAAAGAGTTGTGCGTGTACACCACCCAGACCAAATTTCTGGCCCACATAGCTGGGTTCTGGCTACAGAGGATGCAGAGTCCGGTTTCAAAATGTTGATTTATCCTCTCTGTCTGACCGTTTGGGTAGAAACCAGAAGACAGGCCAACTGATATGCGCAACAGCTGACAGAATTCGGACCAGAACCTGACTATGATGCAGAACCCTCCCCCAGCTACGGACATCTCTGAGCTGGCGGTGTTGTCTCAGCAGTAGGTTGGTGCTCCAGGGAGTAGGACTGATGATGATGAAAAAGCAGTTCCGGTCTGCCTGACGTTCTCAGAAGTGGCCAACTATGCCATCACCAGGTCCATGAAGGAGGTGAGTGACTTGGGTCTCTTGTGCATGGTGAGAGCATTAATACGATCCGTCAGACCCTGGTAAAAGGCGTCGAGGAGAGCAGTGTCACTCCAGCCGCTGTCAGTGTGTCAGAGTGAGGACAACATCAGTAGCCTCTGTCTCTAGGTTAGCAGGATTGAAGGTTCTGAAAAGCTTGGCGGATCTCAATTGTGGAGCAGCACTCAGCCTTGCATGCCCACTCAGCAGTAGCCCAAAGCTTTGCTCGGTCATCAAGAACTCACAACCTTGGCCCGTCACTTTACATTGAGTGAGGAAGGTTCTGCTGAAGCCTGCTTCCCCACCATTTCTCTCCGGCAGGGGTAGCTTGTGATCCCGGTTCGACATGATTACAGCACTCCGTCCTTTGCTGGAGGTTGAGCAGGAGCTGGCACCAGAGCGCCACCGTTTTCTGCACCTGTTGAGATAGGTTATACTACCTGACTTCCAGGGAGTCCTAATACACTTCCTGGCCAATAATAGCCCCCTGAATGGTTGAGCCCCACCTGCATATTAGGGTTATAGAGTTTTTTTATGTTTTTGCAACAAGGCAGATTATCCCTACAAAAGGATACATTTTAACCTCTTTATTATTTTTGACTATTTGAATTTATTAGTAGTGGTTAAGCTATTTTAAATTTCTGACACTGATCAAACACTATAAACACATTATTAGCCTACTAATACATATTAAGTTTTTAAATTTGAGTTTAAAACTTTTTAAATAATTTTCCAAATGTGCCACCTTATTTTAAGCCTGTACCCCATTGTTGCTACCTCAGTTAAAAAAAAACTCAAGATCATCTCCTGATACCAAGTCATGTATTTTGTTTCTTTTGTTAAATACACAGCATAAGACAGGTGTCATATACTTTACCAGTGCTTGAATAACCTTCAGGGATTATCTAATCTCAGACCTCCATATTTATTAAATTAGTGTAGAACATATGTAGAATCAGTTTGTTTAAATCAGTAGGCATCTTTCTCAAAGGAAACCAATATTTTAACAAATCCTAACTGTTCCAAAAATGTCTACAGCTTTAACTGTTTTTCCATGATAAGCACCTTGCTACTGAAAGCTTCAAAATACACAATGAAACCACGCTGAAATGTCAGCCTCCACCTTTGCCAATATTTTCGATCCAAGTGTTTTCAAAGAAGCAACAGCACCACCCAGCCAACAGGAATGACTGCATTGCACAACTAACATCAAAATAAACTTTTGGCTTTGAAAGCTCTCAAATTAAGCCCAAGTTGGACTTTGAGTACAAACTTCAGTCTAAACTTTCTTCAAAGAAACAACGTTGGCCCTGACAGCATGTAACAGTCTGACCTTCTGTACTTTCCAAATATCAAAAGACTCATTTCAACACCCATTCATTCACTTTCACACATTAATATAACACATTCCCTGGTACAATAGGCCAACATACAAACACACGCAGATGGCAGTCGCTGGGACCAATCCAATGTGTGTGTGTGTGACTGTGGCTGCAGGAGGTTGACAGGCAGTGTGTCTGTGATTGTATGTCCTGTCCAATTCTATCTCTGCATGCCTGTGGTAAGAAGGCTTAAGTTAAAAAGAAGACCCTAAAAATTATATATATATATATGCATGGGGTGTGGGAATTTGTGAGTCTCTTTGAGTGTGTATATAAACGGGGCAGCTCATGCAAACATGTGTATTTATGTGTTTATGTGTAAGAACGTCTGTGTGCAAAGGCAGCAACAGATATAGAAACAGGCTTTACTCACTACCCTGTATTTCTGGCATGCTGATAAAGCTCTTGAAGCCATCAGAGTGAATAATATCCAACAGACCACAGAGGCCTGCTTAGATCCTCTAGCCAGCCCTCTCTGGTTTGATAAGATTGTGTTAGCCACCACCTCGCACCGCCTCAGACTTCAAACAGTTACATATTGCCCTGGAAATCGTTGCAGGAAGCACGTCAGGCAGATATATTCATTTCTGATCATACATCTAGCTCAATTTATTTATAGTCCCACCAAATAGCCAGGCATAAACGAGGATGAAGGGTAGGAGGGACGGCTTGAGTGAAATAAGAGAGAGGACGAGTGAGCTGTATGAAGGAAAGAGGAGCAGTTTTACCCATGAAAGCCCTGAGCTCAACCCCCTCGTTTCTAATTCTAGTTGTCCCACTGGTCCTTCCACCCTCTCATCCCCTTTCTTCATCTCAAGTCACAAGTGAGCATCACGTGTGCGCACAGAAATAATGTCCATGGCCACACACAGAGGACGCAAACATGAAATAATAGAATATTTTTCCCATTATTATTTTTGACTTTGCATCTGGTGTTAAAACCACCTGCTAAAAGTTAATGTATTGTTAAAAGTCTCTCTCTAGATATATATCTAGATACAGATCTATACATAGATATAGATCTGCATTGGGGGCCCTGTTTATGTCCTGTCTATTAGTAATTTTAATCTCACGTCTCCATTTTGTACAAAGACATTGTTTCATAAAAAAAAAAAAAAAAAAAAAAAACACTTAATACCTCTCTAAGCCTCGAAAGCTACAGTTATATGAACATCACATAAACATGATCTTTGATACTCATGGCATGGATGATGAAAAAGCCCTTTACCAAAGTGAAAGTCCATCTCTCCCCTCCTTCTCTCAGTAATGAATGTGTGATGACATTTTTATGATCATTATTCTTCTCCAGACTGACTTCGGAGGTAATCAGTAAGGGGACAGTATTTGAGAGGGAGATTGTGTGCACTGTTTTCGAATGTGTGAGAAGAGATAACACATCATTCCTTCACCTTGAGTCAGAATCCAGCTTGTCGAGTTGTGTGCTGCTTTCGACTTTGTAGTTTTTTTGTGAAGAGAAGAGTTTATTAAACTGGGACTGTGGGAATAAGTATGTGAAAACCAGATGTTATTTTTTTATTCTTTTTTTGCTAGTCTGAGAAGGAGACATGTTTTTTTGGATGTACAGCTTTACTGCAGTAATCCAGGTTAGTGTCTACAAAGGTGCAAGGCCTATTCATTCATCAACTACTGTGATTAATCACTGTCTCTATCAACTCTGCGTGAAGACAGAATGAATGTGGATCACACAGACAGCTACCAGGTCAGACAGTGACAGTTATGTCAGTGCCTTACAGATGGAAACTCTCACTTTCTTTGAAGTGATGACACCTTGACCTTTTCAACATTGAATGTTCTCACAGCTGCACAGGTAACAGTACAAGTCAGTTGTCAAGTCATGCAAGCAGCACACTATATAGACTTAATGAAGAAATTAGTGCATGTCTTATTAAGGCATACTATACTACATGTTGAGAAAAATGGTAAAGCTAATTACATTTTAAGTTTGTGATTTTGATGATGAACTTGTGTAAGCTAATAATGAATAAATACAGGTAACCTACACTCTATGAATGTTGGTTTAATACGGCTTACCTGTTCCTGTGGTAGCGCAGTTTAAACAATATGTAATAACAGACTAAATAAATGAAACAGTTTTGTTGAAAAATGTGAAAAGCCACAAAACTGGAAAAAAGATCCAGATAAATTATGTAAAAAGCCTGTAAATCCCCTAAATTGGAATTGCATTTAGCTTTGTTTCAAAAGCAGTTTGACTTGTAACCCCTTGACTTTTCTCTATCCTAATTGTGAATCGAGAGATTTAAAACCTTAACCCACACACCCACAGTCTATCATTTTGTGCTGTTTTTTCCCATAAATGCTGTCTAGTTTAGGATTATACTTTCAGAGATGAGACATTTGATTGAGTAAATATGTGTGATGGACAGGTTGTTATGAACACAATGAAAATAGGAGGAGGTGGCAAGAGAGAAAAGACTGCAGAAGTTGTTAATCTGCTACTGTCAGAGGGAGATATGGAGGTTGGGAAGCAGGTAAAGAGTGCACGTGAAGTTTAGATTAAGTTATGAGCGTGGAAGAGTGGAAAGGCAGATGCACAGCATATATGCGTAGGTCTGTAAGTGTGTGTTGGGGATGTACTACATTATCATGGTGGAATTTACATTACATGACCTCCCTTCCTTAGTTTTTTTCTTTAATGTGTGTGTTTTATCATTGTCATTAGTTTGCCATCTGCTACAGTTGGTGCATCTTTTGCTTCTTGTTTTGTTTCCTGGATGCTCTTCTCTCGCTTTGTTCTTTATGGAATTCAGCCATCATTCTTATCTCTCCTACTTTCTATATTCCTCCCATCTATCTTAGCTCCTTCTCTACTGTTTACTTTTATTTTTACTACTACCCTCTAATTCTTCATCATCTATCTTGTCAAAAATAAGACAAAGGAATTTTTAAAATGTGTCATTTAGAATAAAGTCTGATCAATTCATTGTACTCTCATTTCAGCCAGCAGTGATTAAATAGTAGAGGTATTGGTCACAGATCTTTTGGATATAAAATGCAGTCTATAATGAGGCTGATTTTAGCAAGATTATCTAAAGAAAGCAGTGTCCATATACAGTATCTAGTGTCATCTAACATCATCCCACTCAGCATGCTGATTTTGTGAGGAAGGACTTGATTAATATGGAAACTGGCTTCTATTCACTACGGAATCCAACATTGAAACAAACAGAAGGTATTTCCATAGATAGTGAAGATTATTCTGGAAAAGGGAACAGAAGAAGACAAAGAACAGGAGAAGGAAGGGGCCACTCTGTGGTGTCATGGCAGTGAGTTTGTGCCACAGACTCGGGTCGACCAAGTTGTTGAAAACAAGAACTCTTCCCCTATATGACAACTGAGGTAGCAACCATTTCCATTTAGACAACAGAGCACAAACCTACCAAACTCCGTCCCAATTTGTCTTCTGGAAACCTTCAGAGCCAAGAAAAAGTCCCAGCACTTTCAGCCATGTCTTTTCCCACTGAAGTCCTCTGGGCTCAATGACAAGGCTGTATAATACCCTGAAATAGGGCAGTGAAACCCACTGGGTTGTCTGATTCCTCGCCGTACAGGGATTGGGAACTCAGTCCTACCCCTATCATTACCAATTATACAACAAATGTAACCATTCACCAATGCCAAAAACCTTAAGTGTAGAAAACAAATAGGAGTGGTTAACCCTATCAAATGCTTTCTCCTGATCTTAAGAATTTCCACATAGACATTTGAAGTGTTATATAAATCAGATCATGCACATGGAAATCATTATCTTTGAGATAGTCTTTGAGCCTTATAGTCTGTAAAGAAGGGTCACTGGTCTCCATTTCTGAAGCAGGGCCAGGTTCCTGCTTCTTGAGCAGCAGGGAGAGTACTGCCCACTAACAAGAAGCAGGAAGAGATCTGGGCCAATTGTGTTCCAAAACTGCTTGCTCTCTCAACTCAACTCCCGTTGGCGTTTGGTTAACAGCATCTGTTAACTCTTCAAATGTTAGTTGATTGTCTAGAGCGTTGCTCTCTTTCTGTGTGAGTTGAGGAGGCCCACCCAAAAGCTCCTCTCGATCCTCTATGTTGCAATTGTTGCAGTTGAAAAAAGGCGGAATAAAAATGCATGACATAGCATTTTGCTCAGACTGGAAGTTACCCTGCCTCCTGGAAGTTTGAGATAGGTCATTTGCTTCCTTTGGGCCACCGATTTCTCCAGGTTGAAGAAAAAAGGAGCCTGGGGCATTCATGTGTTCCAGTTGGAGACGTCGAGACTTCACAAGGCCCCCCTTTACTCTCTCGTGCAGAAAGGAGATAAACTCTAGCATCTTTTCCAGCAGCACACAACCTGTGTCAGGATCAGAGCCTCCATCTAGCTCGCTCAATGTTTATTATCTCTGGCTCAAGCTCCTTGATTGCCATCTTAATCTTAGCGGTTGAGTGAGACGTGTACTGTTGGTAATGCACACGTGTTTGTGCCTTTCCAACCTCCCACCACCGACTCAGAGAGCTAAAGTTTGTTTTCTTAAGTCTACAGTGTTCCCAGAATCTCCTGAAGTCTTGACAGAAAGTGTTGTCTTGTAGTAATTATTGTTAAAAAGGGCCAGTAGTATTTACTCATTTCACAGGTGAAAAAGTAAAGTTGTGCTAATGAGGTGGTCAGTGAAACCCACTGGGCTTATAATGCAGCTAGATAGTCTAGAATTAAGGCTTTGGGAGATCATGTCTAGTCTAGCAGATCCAGGGGGTTAATGGTGCAAAGGAGACACTAGGATGATTAAGGGTGAGGTTCTCCATCCATCCATCCATCCAAAAGGAGGACAAACTAAAGTAAATAGTGTAACAAAAGAATAACCAAACCTTGGACTATAAACACATCCAAGATTCCCAGATTTCAGAGGGAATCGGGCAGAGCTGAGAAACCGGAGTCCAAACAAGGCAGATCCAGGAGTGTCCAGTACAAGAGTGGGGTGGGGTGGGGGTGCTTACTTGTAGGCAGAGACAGCAGGCGATGAAGAATACTGAGTGTAGCCAGACAAAAGGGGAAACCAGGATGGAGATTAAACGACAGATAACCAGGCGAGTGGAGGGGAGAAGGATAATTGCGTACCAGGGACAAATGGCAAGCTGCAGGTGCATACGGCATAGTTCCTATAGAAGAGCTCAGGATACAGGGAAATGTTTATTTTGTTGCAGGAGAAAAGTTAAGTAACAAGTAGTAAACATTCAGGTTATCACAGTGCCAAAGTAAATATCCACAATCCAAGTTCCAACACAGAATACCAAGATCCAAAGCTTTCCTGATACAAGATCCAATAGCAAAATCCAGAAGTAGTAAGTAATGGGGGACTTACAAAACAGAGTACATGGGGGAAGGAATACGGGTGAAGTCCGGAATGAAGGGTTACAGACAGACAGACAGTGTGAGGAGTCAGCAGGTGGACTCACCAGACAGGCAGCAGGCTGCAGGCAGCTTAGCCACTTAGCAGGTAGGCAATAGGCAGATAGTTTAGCAGATTAGCAGACAGGTAATAGGCAAAACTGGTTTAGCAGCAGGCTTCAGGCAGATGATCACAAACAGAAAACAAATTACCATAATCCAAATGACACGTAGCAACTAACTGGAAGGCTCATGCAGGAAGACGATCCAGCAGGGGACTGTGGCAAGAGCTTGGTTTAAATAGGTTGGGGAACAGGTGAAAACAATTAGGAGCGGTGATGAATGGTGAAGCTGAACAGACTAGGCAGGATGTGGAAACAAGGGAATACAAAATTAGAGTCCGGGACAGGAAGTGAAATTATAAGGCCGGATTGTGACAAACAGAATGTGGAGGAAAGGCAATTTCAGTGAATTTAAACGTGGCAGGGTGGTGGGTGCTAGACAGTCTGAGTATTTCAGAAACTGTTTATCTATTAGGATTTTTTTGCCTTGTTTATATCAGGGGTCGACGGAAAAAAGCCAGATTGGTTTTAGCTAATACAAAGACAACAGTACCTCAAAAAATCACTGGTTACAAGAAGAGTATCTCTGAATGCCCAACACGTCAAACCTGTAACACATGGGCTACAGCAGCAGAAAGCCACACCAAGTGCAACTCCTGTCAGCTAAGAACAGGAAACTGAGGTTACAATTGGAAAATGCTCACTGAAGTTGGGTCTCGATTTCTGCTGCAATATTGTAATGTAGGGTCAGAATGTGAAAGCATAGATCCATCCTTCCTTATATCAATGGTTCCACCCGATGGTGATGGTGGTATAAAGGTGTAGTGAATATTTTTGGTACATTTTGGGCCTCTTAGTACTACCTAAAGTAATTGAGAGCAATATCTCTGTGGAATATTTAAACAGCTTGTTGAAGCTATACCTTAATGAATTAAGACAGTTATGAGAGCAAAAGGGGGTCCAACCCAGTGCTAGCAAGCTGTGCCTAATCAATTGGCCGGTAAGTGTATGTTGCTAACATACCAATATACCAAGCAACATTTCAACACAAACAATCTTCAAAGTACTGCACCAACACTTTATAAAGAAGATGTGCTGTACACTCTGGTGATTTTGATGAGATCAAGGTCGGATCACATTCTCACCACAAAATGAACCACTCCATGGTTTGTGCCTATGGACGAAGAACACATCCCACGAAAGCTCTCAGCATCATTGTTTTGGCCCCACACAAGTGGGATTGCTGTGTTCAGACCTGTCCAAACAAACCCCACCAATTAGAAAAAACATTTCAGCCTTTTCAGATGAGGTAAGTGTGAAAACATCCACAGATACAGTTGGGTGAGACAGAGATTTAACACATGATCTATAAAGTTGCATTACATGAGGCCTAAAGCTCCAACCAGGAGTATCAGTAAAAGACAATTGTCCCTTATAATGGTATAGAGAAAATATTAAAGAAAAAACAGAAAGCATTGCCTTAATCACTTATTCCCTTCACTATCTCTCTTTTTTCTGTGTGCCTTCAGAGATGCTTTAGTCACTATAATCCACTGAGCGTTGCTTTAATCACATCTTCGTGGGTCTCCACTTTTTAATTAAGGCCCATGTTTCAGCTCATTTCACTGCGCATATTTAGCAAGCCAGTGGGACACCGAGGCATTCATCAGACAGATAGTCTGACAGAACAGCATCAGACCGCTACTGAGCACAGATTTCTGCATTTACAACCAAGGACAGATGAAGGTGCACACACATATGTATAGGCACAAAAATATGATTACTTATAGTTTATTCATATTTAAAATGCATTTCCACATGATGCATACAGTTTTTCATTTCATCCTGCATATACACAATATGCTTACTGCAGTATTAAAGGGCACCACTGATGCCTGTGCTTTTTTAAACAAGCCAATTAAATTTTCTCGCAAAATAAGATTTTCTCTGAATAATATGTTGTACCACTATTGTTTCCTTAACTGCTTTTCTTGTCTTTGGTTTTAATTTGTTTAAGGATGTTCAAAATAAAACATCTTAATTATTGCCTGCCTCTCGGTAAAGCTTGCATATCTAAATTTCAAATGAACTATGCTGTAAATGTGTCTCTTACACCCAAACACAGAGTAGCAGATTGATATGTGCAGACTGACACACACACAGTACATGGAAATCATATGTATATGCAAACATAATCTCAGACAAGGTAAATGCTTCTTTTACAGTCTATTTGATCTTTTTTAATAGCAACAGTTGTTTTTTTTTAACTTTTTCTGTTTTTACACTATTTGACCTCTCAAATACTGTCACCTATTTTTAGTTTTATTATACTGGAAAATGTATGTAAAATTAAAAATACAAATAAAAATAAATCAGCAAATACATTTTCTCTTACATACTTATTCAATATTTATATTGTTCTATTTCCTCTTTTTTTTACACTTCCCTTTTAGTCTCTCTCTCTCTCTCTTTCACAGACACACACATGTACACACACACACCTCCACCCATTGCTCCATCAGTGATCATCACAGTCTTCCATTAACTTCGCAGCAAGCGGTTTTCCATCTCCCTCAGATTGCTCTTGTTTGTCATCCTAAGCTCTGCCTTCAATCATGTTTGCCCACGCCTTTACAGTACATTGCCCATTTAATTGGATTGCGAACCCTATTTTGAATATGTAAGAGCAGGAGCTGCATAATAATCAGAAATATTCAAATGAAGGACAATGCTGTTAATTGACATTTCTGGATGTGTTGGAAAGGACAGAGCTGTTTTTTAAGGAGAGTTAATACTGATGCTGGTTTTGTGAGGTTTGTTACAGACAGAAATCTCATTTTTAAAAATTGTCTAATCAGAATATTCTCTTAATCTTTAATGGAATCTTATGCAGGTTAGTCATAATTCTTATCACTGTATCGTTAAATTATAACATTATAGGGCTAAACAAAAACATCTGTTTATGCACAGTTCTAGGAGTTCAATTTTATTGTAAGATCAGCTAGTGGGGTTGTTTTCCCTGCAGGTTTTCACTCTCCTACACTGGAGGAGAAAAAGCATTTACGACATGATTCAGACTCAGGTTGTCATAGATTATTTCCTATTTGTAGTCAGGTTAGAATTTGGTTGAGGAACGTTTTTTTACGTAATGACACCTCATACTATGTGAAGCAGTAATGAGGAGACTGGTAAAGGGATCTGATTGGTTGAATAAAGGTGACAGAAGAAACTGGTCAGTGTTTTGGTCACATAGTCCAACATGCTTTGTTAGAGCTTCAGGTTGTAATGAGACCACGTGCCTAGACCTCAAGGGAGAGATGTATGTCTGCTTATTGCTGTAATTAAAAACATTAATAATACACCAAATGATATGTCAGTGCATTGCTGGGGAACTCACCAAGTCCTTTTCCTGCACAAAATCTGGGATTTATTAATAGACCAGGAAGACAGTTGGAGTGGAAAGATCAGGAAAAAAGATGAAGGGAAAATTGCTATGAATGCAAAGATGGCAGGAGCTCAAATGGAGAGAGAATCCAGACAGCTTAAAGCAGTGACTTATAATAAAGTGACAGAGTTCAAATCAGGGCCTTGTCCTCTTGTCTCCTCATTGCTTTTGTCATGTGCACTCACACACGCACACGCACACACACACACACACACACAGACACACAAACACAAAGGCTGACAGAGAAAAGGGTGATTCCATTTCTCTGATCTGACATAAAGATCAGTGTTTCATGGCCCAGCCGGCCTACCGAGCGCGCTCACTGTCGACTCTGATACTTCCCAACATTGCTGCCTTAGGGACAAGAAGACCCTGTCTCTACATGAGAGCATGTGTGTGTCTGTCAATTCCTGCGTGCATGAGTGTGTGCTACTGCCCTTCTGCCTCATCGGCAAATGCCAACAAAGACCAATGTGTCACTACTATGTGCACATGCCAATCATGATAAGAGAGAAGGGCAATTACCACTGTAGGGCTTTGGAGTTAGAAAGCTCAATGGTTTTAAAAAAATACTTTAAACTGATACATTAAAAGAAACATTTAGGCATTAATTAATCCCAGAGATCTCTTCAAAGTAAATATATATCTATCTATATATATATATATATATATTTCAAGCACCTCAAATTACAGTCATTCACTCTACTGAGTGAACCTGGGCAGGACACTGGTTCCAGTTTCAGTGTCACAATTGCATGCAAGTTTCATAGATGTGTAAAATCAAAAAACAAATTCATTGTACGAAGTGGTTTTCTCAATGAAGAAAGCAGATTTTCATTTTGAATGTTCTGAAATGGATAGGTTATCAACAGTATTGTAGTTGCAAGTACAAAAAATCTTGTGTAGCTGCTGCCGCAAGAGAAAATGGGGGAAATTAAGTTTGTTGGATCTGTGAATGTAAATACACATAAAACACGCATATCTATATTAAGGTCTAAAAGCTTACAGCCTTTTATTGACTTCAATCTGCTTCCAATTTGTAAGAGATTTGCTTTCATTTACAAATGTTTGAGATCAAATTTCCCCAATGGGAAATGTGACTGGACATTTGATTTTATCTTACCACAGGGACATGCAATGCAAATCGCTTTTCGATGGATGTTTTCTGTTAGGTTTGATCTCAATCATCTTAATGTAAAAAGCCAGCATTTGATTGAAGGTCACTGCTTTTGCTCACGAAATATGTTTTTTCCTTTAAAAAGGTCTTGGGAATGCATGTTGTAAATAAAATAAAACCATCCTATTGTGCATATAACTGGTTACCTTCCCATGCACCCAAAGTTAAAAAATCATTTGGAAAATCTTAAGACGGACCCTATATATAACGCATAACTCTACACTGGTCAAAATGCAGATTTACAAAGTTGAACTTAAAGTTAACCTTTGAACAGCACTGTTTCCATCGGTTTGTAACAGGAGCATACATCATGTTAGAAACATGTCAGGTCAAATGGGTTAAAATGGGAAGTCCTATGAAATTTACATAAAAGTACGTATAGGAACATATTTATGTGCAGAACATATGTACTTATGGTGGTGCATGTTTCCACAAATATTTTCAGCCACCTGCATATATGAAAAATGTCTTCATGCCTAGACTGTACCGTTATCTGTGTGTATGCATGCCCATAAAAATTGGATACACACATCAACATAGTGTATAAACTAAGACTGGGATTGTCAGTACAATGAGCTTTGTTGGTCACTGGGTGTCCTATTAGTAACGGGCTGAACAGACGGGAAACACGCATGCACACAGGTCCCCCTGGGGCAGTGTACATATAGGTGACATGTTGGCACTGATGAGGGCAGACAGCTAGCCCCCTGTACATAGACAGACCCAGACAGGATGGCATGGAGCCAACAGTGGCTATGAGGTCTGTTTGTGTGTGTGTGTGTGTGTGTGTGTGTGTGTGTGTGTGTGTGTGTGTGTGTGTGTGTGTGTGTGTGTGTGTGTGTGTGTGTGTGTGTGTGTGTGTGTGTGTGTGTGTGTGTGTGTTTTTGTGTGTGTTTGTGTGTCAGCTCACCCCCGCCCCAAGTGTCCTGCTGGGAGGTAGGCTCCATGTAATAAACAAACAAGCAGAAACAAATATAGAAGAAAAGAATAAAAAATATAAATATGTATCTGTGCGTTCTATCAATTCGTGCGACAATTTTCAACTTAGATTTCATGAACATTTGTATCATAAAACACAAACGCTAAATTAGTGATAATGATGGATAACCCTTTTGCTGTGACTTTTTGTCAGATCAAGTCACAAGTCAAACATCTTTTCGAAGCCATATGGTTTATGGTTGAGAAAAGGTCCCTTGTGTTTGACAGTCTCCCAGATCCCACACCTCTGTAGGTGTAAATGAGACTGGGGCAACAGGCAGAGGGCTTACTTCCAACCAAGAGGGAGAGAGCAAACGAGGGAGAAAACTGACAGTCTGTCTTTTTAAAGCTCTTTTCTCTCACGTACACACTTCAACCTGAACCACACAATCACACACCAGCAAACTGTATGTGACCCACTCTGGTCCCCAACCCTCCTATTTGTTCCCAGCACTAGCTACTAAAGCTAATGTCTCTCCTGTTAAGGCGTGGAACAGAATTAGCATAAAGTCGATTTCAAGGCATGGGCACACGAGCACACACACACATCTATTTAAAATAATCACTCTTCACAGTCTATGAGTAATCAACATCAGGCATCAAAGAAAAGAACATGTATGTGTATGTAAAAGCAGTGTCTGCAATCAAAGCATTATGAGTCTAACTTAAGCTGCGTAACAGCAATCTTAAAGTGATTTACCATTTGAATATGAGGCCAGAAGCGGTATTACTGGATCAGAACAAAAACATACAAACTCCCTGAAGAACATACAATACTCGAGGCTTATGTGCTAATGTTAATCATGAAATCAATAGCAGCCAACCCGGCTTCATCTTAAAATCTTAGAAAACAAACCATGTCAAGATAAAGAAGCACAAGACATGCAGATACTCTTATGATGGCTAAACACTGTTATACTGCTAAAAGAATGGCCATTATAAAATATGCAACCAAAGGATGACTGGGTTTCTACTACAAAGTGTTGTTTGATTATAAAGACAACAGTAAAAATATTTCAGTTACATTTAGGAATAGAAAATGTAGAAATCTTACTTTTTATTTCTGAAAAACGTAATCATGTAATCATCTCCACACTGTTTCATATACATTTTCATCTTGTTAAGATTACTTTATAAGTATTTTATTCACGTAAAGGTGCTATTAAATTAAATGTTGGGCCCTTAAACATAACATTTTTTGTGTCTTTGTTATTATATTTGAATTGCTTTAGTGTTTTAGAACTGCAGGGTTTGAGGATTTTCTAAATTGAATATTGTCTAGGATTAAAAAACTCTAATCTTACTTTTAAAAATAGCAACACAGAAAACCTTATCAAAAAAACTAAAAATGTGTTGTATTACAGAAAAGTAAGTGAACCATTAAATGTAATAACAGGTTAAAACCATATTAGTAAAAATAACCATAAATAAGCACTTCAGGTAAAACCTGCAAATTGATCAGCAGGAACTTCAAAACATTGTCCCTCACAGAAGTTCAGCCATAATGTCAGGATGTACATTATTTTTTCTTTCCTCTCTACATGTGATTGATACAAACACACCACACTTTGTTAAATATGTCTGCCTGCCAGTAAGAAGTCCTTTACCCTACTCAAAACATACATTACGCCACACTTGAAATTTCATTAAAGTTTTGACACAAAAGCCTGTGGAACACCAGTGAGGACATCTGATTTCTGAGTAAGGCTAACTGCATGAAAAAGGTTATGAAAGAAGCTACAAACACCACAGATTTTTCAACACTGGCCTGCGTTGTGTCTAATGCAATATGGCTCCTCCTGGTAAGGAATTGGCTACGTCTAAGACGACACTGGCCTTATAAAGTTTGGGAAGTGCATTAGTGAGCTAATGCAATTAAGCTTCACTTCGGGATTTATTAGGATGAGCAGGAAGAACCATACCACAAATCACAGTGGGCCTCCTCAAAAAACGTCCCCACGTACTGTACAATTCGGTATTTGCACTAGGGGTGGGAATGTGGGCAAAGTCATTTCAATTTGACTCTGACTGTAGATGTCCCCATTTGACTCATAACGATTCTCAATTCAAAGGGTATGAGAAACTACAAGCTAAGCAGAGCATGTACGCTGAGCATGCATGTTGTCTGTGTTAAAACGTGTCCATGCAATTGACCCCATTTCATTTTTACAAAAAATAAATTTTTTAATGTATGCATCTCAATTCAAGAATTCTAGAATTACGATTCTTGTGTGAATCCATTTTTTCCACTAACCCCTTGTTTGATAAATATTTGTTATTTGGTCAGATGGGGTTCAGTATGTTTAAGAATACCTGTCCTGTTATCAAAAATAATGGTGGAAACACAAAATTCTATGAATAAAAAGGGAATCTCATTAAGAAGTGTGTACTGACTTTTGTTTGAGCTGAATTCCATTAATTATATTACTTCACATTAGGGTTATCAATCTTTCTCACACGTGTGTACATGTACACAAACAGATGGACGAATGTCCCACGCACACACAAAGTGCCACAGTGCAGGTCTTTCGGCTTCAGCAAACTATTGTGGGTTTCATCAGATGTTTCGTTTATTTTTTTCCCTCCTTATGTTTTCACTTTTCTAGCATCTACAGGAAATGACAGATGGATAGTGCGGAAGGGAGAGCAGGAGAAGGAGGGAGTATGGAAAAGAAAACCAAGTGTGTGTTCTTTTTTCTCTCTCTCTCTCTCTTTTTAAATAACTGAACCAAACCAAAATTCTACACTGCCACATGCTGACCTGCAAAGGAATGTGCCATATGCTCTGAAATCCATCAAGCCATACTGGAGGCAAACACTGAATGAGACTTAATATTAAGTAAATTCGAAGAGCACTGCCAGAAACCTTGCTGGTGAATACAGCTGCAGAGGTGTAAAATAGTTTTTGTACAGTGTTGCAGCAGCAAGAAGCGGATTTTATTTCAATTTCATAGAAACTATTAGGTCATTTCGAATTTGATGGCAGCAACCCATCTCAAAAAAGTTAGAACAGGGTGATGTTTACCATTGTGTAGCATCCACTCTTGTTTTAACAAGAGACTAGTTGCTGGAGTTTTAGGAGAGGAATGTTGTCCCATTCTTGTCTGATGCAGGATTCTAGCTAACAGTCCTGAGCCTTTGTTGCTGATTTTATGTTTTCTGATGTGCCAAATGTTTTCTATTGGTGAAAGGTCTGGACTGCACGAAGGCCAGTTCAGCAGCTGGACTCTTCTCCTGTGAAGCCATGCTGTAGTGATGGATGCAACATGTGGTTTAGCATTGTCTTGCGGAAATATGCAAGGTCTTCCCTAAAAGAGACTGGATGGAAGCATATGTTACTCTAAAACCTCTATGTACATTGATGGTGTCTTTCCAGATGTGTGAGCTGCTCCCGTCATAGGCACTAATGCACCCCCACACCATCAGAGATGCAGGCTTTTGAACTTTCCGCTGATAACAAGCTGGATGATCCTTCTCCTCTTTAGTCTGCAGGGCATGGTGTCCATGGTTTCCAAAAAGAATTTTAAATTTTGATTCATCTGACCACAGAACAGTTTTCCATTTTGCCTCAGACCATTTTAAATGAGGTTTGGCCCAGAGAACACGGCAGCATTTCTGCATCATGTTCACATTTGGCTTCTTCTTTACATGATAAAGCTTTAACTTACATTTGTGGATGGCACAGTGAGCTGTGTTCACAGACAGTGATTTGTGGAAGTGTTCCTGAGCCTATTCAGTGAAGTCCGCACATCCAGTTTTGACCTTCGGCCTTATCACTTCTGCACAGAGATTCCTCCTGGTTCTTTGAGTCGTTTGATGATATTATAAACTGTAGATGGTGGGGTCTTCAAAGTCTCAGTTTTACGTTGAGGAACATTTTTCGGTGAACCTCTGCCCATTTTTACACTGAAATACTATTTAATACCCAGTCATGTTATTGACCTGTTGCAAATTAACCTAATTAGTCGTTTAATGCTCCTGCATTTATTTTTGATTTGAGGCAATTACTTTTCCAGCCTTTTGTTGCCCTGGTTCCAACTTTTTTGAGATGTGTTGGTGCCATCAAATTCAAAATGAGCTACAGTAATATTTTCCATGAAGTGGTATAATTTCTCAGTTTCACCATCTGATATGTTGTTTATGCTCTATTGTGAATAAAATATGTGTTGATGAGATTTGCAAATCATTGCATTCTGTTTTTATTTGTTTCCTTTTCTACTTTTTTGGAATTGGGATTGTAATTAATCTAAATTATGCTTTCAGTGGATACAATCTGTATTTGCTCAAATAAATAATGTTTTAGACCATCAATCGTGTTACTATCTTTATTCTCAGAACAGATGCTTGTGTATTTGAGCAGTGAATTGTTTTATGTTGTTCTCAAGCATAGGCATGTACATATGCACAGGATACATGACAAATATTGTTTGGGACTAAACTACACATGTTATACATTATAGAACTCCTCCAAATAACAAGTAGTTGATCTATAAGTTAACTTATGACAATATATCAAATGTTGGTTGGTGTCCAAATTCTGTTTTTAATGGAAATCAAAGTATACTTCACTTAAACAACAGCCCAATATGTTTCTGAAAGTGTGCAGTACTAGAGATTAGAGTACTAATGTTCACTTTACTGCTCATTGCCATAGGTTTTGTTCTTAGTCATTTACCACCCTGCAGTCATTAGCAGCATGAACTATGTGATGTGTCACTTCTGTGAATTGTTCTTTCATGTACACACTCACTAGTCACTTCATTAGGTACACCTGCACAATAATAATAACATTAAATCCAAAACAGCAGCTCTTTGAATCCTGCTTTTACAAGGTTATAATCTGGACTTGTAATGTAGTGCGTTCTAATGTTTTGGCCACACTTTTTAAAATGAAAGGGGGGTGGGGGTGTGTTTTTCAACATTGCTAAAGCTTTCGAGTCATCATTTGACTTGTCTATATAGGTCTAACCTGCAGCAAAACACTTCATTGAGAAAAATATTTATAAAGCTGTCGCTGTTATATTCAATGATGTGTGCCTCCTTGAGACAAAAATAAAAGTGGCAGTTTTCAAAGTGTTTCAGCATTTGTGTAAATGCATAAATAGTAAGAAATCCATATACTTTGAAAAAAAAATGTGAATTTCATGATGTGTTTCAAATCAACTGCAGTGAGTAAGGGAAGGCCCCAAAGGCCTCGCCTTGATCGAGGGTGGAGGTATATGAACAGAGATGGAATTTTGAATTCTCTCTCTCTCTCTCAAAATGACACGCACACACATACACACACACACACACACACACACACACACTGATGGTTCTTCCCACTGATGTGTTGTGGGATCATTTGTGTGCATGTGGTGAAAGAGCCCCCATGCCCCATACACACAGAACCACACTGCCTGGGCCCTGCCTGTCTGCCACGGGTGTCAGTACATCTAAAAGGTCTCAACATAAATGGGATTAATGCAGTCTCTCTCCCATCGGCAATCATTAAGCATTCTGTTTAAAGCGCAAACACACTCAAAATAAGCACACTTCCAATCTCCCCTGCTGCATTAAATTATTCAAAGAAGGGAAAAAAAATTAAAGGAAAGAGAAAAAAGAGAGAGAAACTGAAATGTTCGAGCGACTGCTGAGGGGAGGAGGTGGACTGGAAAAGAAAGACAGATAAGAATGGAATGTGAAGGGGAACTAGATGAAAGAATTGTTTTGGAGATGAGAATCCTAAAAACACAAACATCTTTCTCACTAAAGCAGTGATGCCCATTCTCTCTCTTACTTCACTTTTTTGTTTTCACCCATTCCGATTTCTCCTTTATTTAATTCTTTATCTCTCTTGTGCTCTTTTGCTAACTTTCTCCTCCCACCTCCCTCCCAGTTTGAAATCCCGGCATGCTGCTTGCCATACATTAATAACTGTTTACTTTCCTCTGAGAGCAATTAGGCTTTTTTTTATCTTTTCAAGTTCTTGAACTTTCAAATCCAGGCATGTACTGTAGTTTCAAGTCCACTTTTGGAGGGATGTAGTATGAGCTGTTTCAAGAAAAAAAAATAGATACACTATTGACCAAAAAAAACTTGGTGATACCTTGAATCTAAAAACTTTATGTACTGTAGGAGAAGTTATTTTTGTTGATGTAATGGATTTCTCATACAGTAAATTTGTAAGAAACAGGAATACTAGTTTGACTTGTTTTCACGATCTTTCTTCTTTCCTCTGTCCCGTGAGTAGAAGCCATTTTTTTATCGAACCTCTCGGGGAAATTTACAATCTGAATGCTTTTTTGCTGTCACATTGTACACTGCTATAGGTCGCCGCGAGAGACTTCCTTAGAAACCTAAACTGCTGCGAGATGTGTCCATATCAAGTGATTAAATTCCACAGCTATTCACAGCAGAGCACGTGTTGACTTTCTTCTTGAGGTGCAGTGGCATGGGTGATATTGTGGCAAGGACCTTCAATCAGGCTTAGTTATTACAGTTAAGAAATAAGGAATGCTCTAAGGTGGAATTGGCATTGCACAGATGTTAAAAAGAATAAGAATACTCTGTTAGGCAAAAATGTAATGAAAGAAGAGCAATAGTAAAATATTTTCCTTACTGCTATTCAAAATACAACACATTATTACCACATTCTGTAATGCCACTGCGCACAAATAAATGATTAAATACCTTTGCGAACTTTGAGAAGCCTGAATATTGGCTTTGATGAAATAATCTTGTTTGTGACTTCTGTCAGACCAAGTTTTTTATTACTTTATGTTTGTTACTTTATGTAAATTAACATATTATTACATTTGGCTTTTATAATTAAAATGGACTTAGTTTATGTGTGAACAGATACACTTCAAGAAGAAATTTTTCTCACCTTTAATGAAGCAGCTTTCAGGAACAGAAGTTGATTCATGCCTGTCTGGTTTTGTTCCATCATCTCTGTGCTTTACATATTCATGTGTAAAGTTGTTTTTCTCACTCATTTGAGGTGTCGTGCTCGTGTTGTGTACAGCCTTCTATTACATGCATGAGGCTGAAGGTTACATTTATGTTATTTCTTAAATGCTGCCTCTCTCATTTTGTTTCGTGCACATTTATTGAGTTAGTATTAGCCATAATTAGAACACAGAGTTTTCATTTCTCTTATATAAAAACTGATCAAAATCAACAGCAATAACTCAACTAGAAAAATGCATTTTGGTCCTTAAGTTAACACTTCAGCTTGACTTTACTTTTTACTTAACAGAGGAACACTGGCGCATAATGAACAGCTTATTTGCATTTACAATTTTTTCTTCACTTTCAATTACAAACTGTTATCATTCTGTGACATCCTCATTTACTATAAACTGCTGCAATCAGTGACTTCTTGCTGCAGGAGGAAACAAAAAAGTTCTGAATGCGTGGGAACATAAAATCTGGCTGAACATCAGTTTAAACCAATCTTGTGCAATGTTCGGCTCATTATTTTAAACAATAAACTTTAAACATAATTGCAGTATGAGTCTGTGTTTATCATCTTTAAGGAATAATCAGACTGTGCATTAATTATGATGACAGAACATGTCAATCTTATTTTAAAATATATTTTTAGAAATGATAATTCTTGCAAGTTTCTCACTAATTTGTGAATTACAACAGCATACGAAAGCTTCAGTGGGTTTCCACCAATCAGAGAGGCTGCTGCTATCGTATTAGTGTTCCTCTTTTTAAAAAACAATTGAAGGCCAAACAATAATGAAGCAATCTCCTCTGCTGCAAACTAAACCACGGTGACAATTAATCAGACATGATGGCCATGTTTAAAATGACAGACGAGTATAAGATCACATTTTTCTCGTTGTTCCCATGCTGTATATATTGTGAGGAATTAACTGACTTAAGGCTGATTTGATATGATGCTTTTCTCCCATTTTTTCTCCAGTCTTTTCTATCATATATTTTCCTCCTGTTTCTTGATGATTCTTTTTTTCTTACTTCCCCCCATCATATTATTGGCTATCTTGTCCATATGCAGTACAGTATTCCTCCTTGTCTATCTTTCCACTATCAGCCTCTCATCAAAGTCAATTAACAGGCAGAACTTATGATTAACTTCACATGTAATATGCAGCCACATTGACATGAAATACATAAAAGTAATTCCCACTTTTTTCCAATTAGCTATGACTTTGCTGTAGATAATTACATTTCTCTTGGTTCAAAAGCTAGACAGAACAAGACTTCTGAGTGTAGATATGTATTCTCATTATCTATCCAACAGTGATTTATGTGTCCTTAAGATTAAACAGCAGAGCCTTTAAGCATGTTTTTTCTTCTAAAACATGATTTGAGTGCACTTGGAAATCACATTAGGTGAAAAATATTTTGCAGGTTTTCATCAAAGAAATATGATGTTTGTTGATTGTTGTTGGTCAGTTTCATTAACTCTACTCTAATCTTTGAGCATGAAGTAGCCTTTGAGTTAAATGGAAAAAAAGCATTTATTGAGTTAGGGAAGGCCTTTGAGCCCTGTCTAGGACAACCAGACTCCAGGATAAAGGGACGAGGCTGTAACATCTATACATTCTTCTCATCATTTACCTTCTTTTTATTCTTAAGCAATCAATTACATAATGCTCTGCTCTGTGACAATGTGTGATGCTCTTATGATTAGCCCAAACGTACAGCCCTGGATGTTGTTATATATAAATGATATCTACAGTATGTGCAAGCATAAGTTTGTGCTTGTGTGCATGAGAGATATTAATGTCTACATTCCCAAGGGTGAATGTGTACTTATATTTGTTAATGTTAGTGGGAAAAACATACACACAGTGGGTCAGGGCTTTCTCTCCCTCTTAAACACATATTTGTCAAAGCACTGTGTCACTGTGATGGTTTGCTCCTAAGCATCTTTTGATTCAGTAAATAAGATCAGGATAAGGTTAAAAAAGCAAGATCACAAGTTTGGTTTACACTTAAACTCACATAGGTTCACCTGAGATTTATCCTTAACACATCTGATGTTGTGATTATATCGTAGTGGTGCAGTGCTAACACATTTTATTTGAATTGCCAAGATAAATTTGAATTAATGGCAGAGCTACTTCAGTGTTTTTTGTTGTGGATCCCTTGTGTAATGCTTTAAGGCTAAATTAAGGCTGGCAATACTAATCTCATTTTCTGTGCAATGTTTTGCAGTGGACATCATTGATAGTTCTCGAAAAGGGAGAAAAATAAATAACACCCTGATTGTTTTTAATGTGTCCATGTGTCCTTGAGCAGGACACTGAATGTCCTGGACTGATGGCGTTAACTTAATTAAATTTTCAGCAACCCGTTAAAACAAGTACATGAACAGTACGCACCTCTCAGAAACATACTAATTGCACGGCCATTTAACAAGGCTAGTGAGCACTTTTCATTCTGTAAAAAAAAAGAAACTTTAAAATAATGTCATTCCTTTTCATCACCCAAAGTCTTTCACGCAAATTAGAGAATAGAGGTTCATGGGTTTCAAATTAATCGTGGTAGTGGTGGTCGAGGGGTTAGAATCAGAGAGAGTACTTTGAACATTTTATTTATTAATCCATGGCTGGGTCATTGTCTATGCGAAATTTTTAGTGTAGATGGGAAGAACCAGAGGAAAACATGGGTAGAAATGGGTGACACATCACTTAGCACTAAACAAATGTGACACAAAATGACTAAACTTCTTTCAAACCAGTGGGGTTAGGGTCAACCTTTTTCCTTTGAGCTATCAGACTTTTGGCTAAATACAATAAACTCTTTTTATCGTGTTAATCAATTAGTTGTAGATATAGCTTGCATTTTAAGTAATTTTCAATGTAATTAGCTTTGCACATCTAAAAATACTCTACACAGGATGAACACATACAGTATCTTGTAAGAAATCATCAAATGCAACCCATTATCCACACATCAAATGGAATCACACCTTGAAGCCACCAGGCACTATAGCCCATTTAATTTCCATACGCTTATGCTAATTACCCTGAAATAATCAAGCTAATTCAGAAAAATGCAAATATGTTTGAGGTTGGGTTCATTAGTAAAGGGCCAGTGCATGTCTGTGTGTGTGAGAGAGATGGTGGAGGGGGGTTCATTAGTGAGCGGGTTTAATGCGGGTGGAGAGGAAAGCTGTGCAGTAAAGAAAGGGATGAAAGTGTATATGGCTGGTGGATGTTCTATTCTATTCTATTTCTGTTAATAAACTATGTGTGACATAACACTTCATAATAAAAATACTACTTTGTCAGGTGTGGTTTTGGGCACATTTCATATTTTCCAGGTAAAAAGTATTAGCCAGACACTATTGCATATTTAATCACAGACTACTAACATGAGGTATTTATACCAATTAAATATGTAACTAAAGATGTTTTGATTCTGCTTTTTGGCCGTGATACATTAAGTATTTGCAAAATTCGGACTCAGATTCAGCACTTGTTTTTAGCCATTATACAGTAAGTTACTTTTTATCATAAATACTAAAATACCTGCTGTATAATAATAGATCTATAACATATTCAAGTAAAACCTTTATATTTGAGGAGGTCTCAGGAGCTAATTATTCAAAAACTCAAGGCCCTGGTTGAAAAATATTAATTATTTTTTATTTAATAAGCTTGAATGTATAACTGATATGATTGGGGAATCAAGACCTAATTCTCAGTTTTCAGTAGCTACAGAAACACTCGTTACACAAACACTTATCTTGCTTTCATACAGTGGTGCTATGAAGTAAAGGTTATTGTCTTATAAACACTCTTATATACTTTGTAAAATAAATATGAATTTGCCCGATGGATTTTGCTAACATCTTTGGTTCGTATGTTTTTACATTCACACAAGAACCTTCTCTTCTTAAGCAGAATGACTCACTGTAGAGCCTGCTGTGAAGGAGAGCTGTAACATGCCACACCAGCAGGTTGAAACGGACAAAACACATTAGAGTTTGTTAAAGTAAAGGTCAGATCAGAATTGACTTTATTTTTGTCAATACTGAACCTTTGAAAAAAACGTCCATATTGGCGCCAGTACATCTGTCTTTGCAACATCTCTTAAAATAGATTCTCTTAAAAGCTGCATATTGCATTACACCAAAACATCTTCTGAAATTACACTGCCTGTTCAAACACATACATGCACACATTTAAGTGCACATACAGTACATACTTGCACACACACACACACACACACTGGTCCCTCAAGGGCAGGCAGCAGTGCCACTTAGGTTGTAGCAATTAAAATATCATCCTCCAGTTGTCATAAAAGTGATCAAATTCTACCACCAGAGCAGTAAGGCAGGAGTCATAAAACCCACAATATGTGACTTTTTTCTCTGTTTTGCTTTGATAGGATTTATCACAGAAATTTTTATTAAATTATTATCTTCTTGAGGTTGTTTTTACTTTTTGTTGACAGAAAAAAAAGACACAATGCTGTGAAAGCACCAACTGGCTCACATTTATTACATGAAAAAAACATTCTGTTTATACAGGCACACGACATGTCTGTCAACATGACATGTGAAAAGGAAATGTAAATTTTCCACAAACAAAATATATGTTCTCTTGGTGCAGGTTTAAAAAGGTAAGGACTTGTTTTACTGTGCGAGTAAGTGGCCATAAAAGTCCGTCAATTATTTGTCATTTCAATGAACATGTATTTTAAGATTAATTTAGCTGAACATGGTTAACAGTATTGTTTCTATGCTGACACCTGGAGATATCTATCTTCAAAATTGGCCTGTTTTAGTTTCTTTATAATATAAAACATGAAAATAATCTTTTACATTTAAACTCAATTTGATGCTTAAAGAGACTTCTAAGTTCAAAGCACTATTTAATGGATTAAAAAAAATCCCAGGTCATCAGAGGTCTTTAAATCATCACACACTGGGCTCATCTTGGATGTTTTAAACTGCCTGACATTCATGGTGGATATGAAAGTAGCTCCAATGCCTCTAGGCATCCCCTCTCTAATGTCACACTCTCCTATTTGGTCACTGGATTGTGTGATGCTAAACCGCAGAACAGGGGAAAGACAAAACACAGAGGTGCATCTGAGGTAAAAGCTTCTCCAGTGACTGGCATCTTTCCATTCAGTCTGGCGGTTTAAACTCACGGTAGCTTTTTGCAGAGAGAGCACTTGGCTGTGCATAAACATATTTAACTATGTAGTTATTGAACTTATTTCTACAAAAGAAATAAGGGTATTAAAATAATTATTCACAGACAAAATAAGAGACAATGAACTCCCAACTGTCCAACCCCAGATGTTTAGGTTGTGCAAGCTGGTGCACATCTGAGCACCAGTGCCAAGCCTAGTAGAAATTGGGGGGGTTTTGCCATGAATGGCAATGCTGCTGTGCCAAACCAGCATGCACCACACATGATCCACTGTGGCAAATACAGGTTCACATGATAAGCTAAAGAGGAAGAAAAGAAATTGCAAAAAAAAAAGAATTCATGTTTAGTGATGCCTAACGCACTGATGAAATGCTGAAGCATTTTTGACTCCATTTCCATTCCCAAATACTTTTGGTCATATGTTAAATTCCCATTATTTCATATAAACAGTTTTTTAAAAGTTCTGATTCTGAAATAAAAGGTACCTTGAATTTAAAGTCGGTGTTAATTGTTCATTGATTCACACGTCTGCAAAAATTCATTTGAATGTTTAAATACTTTCACCCCAAAATTAATGCATTAAATTAGATGGATTAATGACAGATAATGTAATTAAGGTGATTTTTTAATCACTTGACAACCTACCACCCCCACCAAAAATATTTGAAAATAGTTACACATTGTAGGGTTTGAAATCGGAGACCAGAATCACATCATCAAAAATGCACCTGTTAGAAGGGTCATTAATGTAAATGTAACAGTGGTCCGTTGATGCATCCACATCGTGCCCTCCAGTTTGGGAATGAGTCGTCAGTCTAAAAAATCATCCCCCTAATGCAACCCATCGTTAAACAATCAGAGCTTGTTAAGCCTCTTGTTTGTTAATCAAGCACTTGCTTGTTAACTGGGAGATGAGATAATAGACCTCTAGTGTGTGCGTCTAATTTTGGGGGCTGTCTATCTGCCTGATTGTTTATTGCTTTTAAATTTCAGGCAAAGGCCTTTTCTAATTGGTTTGTTTGCTTTCTCCTGCAGCATTGCTGGAGTATGACGTTATTCTCCTAAATGTTATTTGTGACATTGCAGTGCTTTGTTGCGTTCAGGATGAAAATGAACATTTGAGCCTCGGGGATTTCCTGCAGTAAGTGTATTGTATCACTTTCTCTTCCTGTACGCACTGTGTCGTGTAGCATTTTAAGGACTTCATGGATAAATTGTAGCTTTTATCTTAAGTGATTTCACTGTATGAATGATTTGTAGCATACACATGTAGTACACATGTATCTATTCATGCATCTAAAACATCTGTAGCTACATGTTCACAAATCTAGCCTGCTGTTTTAAGTCTCCTAGCTTAGCAGTTGGCTGATAACAAGGGCTTTTCTGTCTCCCTTTGTCTCTTCCTTTCTCACCTGTCCAATGTATCTCATGTGTTATATGTAATGTAAAGTGTAAAGCTTTTACAGCTTTGCAGATGAGGCTTACAGAATTAGTAGCACAGCTCCATGCTATGGAAAACAAGTCAGCTGGTGCGGACCAACCCAGCATAGCCCCTGTCAAATACCCTTAAGCAGTTGTAGAGAAGCTGGGAAGTCAGGCTGATTGTGGGGAACCTAATGCTAAACAGCACCCAATTTCTAATACATTTTCCAACTCAACTCTTTTAACTGGGAGCTTTAGCGCATAGTAAGAAATGTGAAGTTAGACACTCCGACAGTTAGATGCAGTCTTAGTCAAACGCACTCCGGGGACCAGAGTAGACAATGTTGAATGCTATTTGTGAATCCTGGCTAAAGATAAACGTAAATAGAGATAATTATTCACACAGGAGTTATTGACGCCCGATCCCACAAATCTGAGGCCACTAAAATGTTGAATCGGTGTGTGACTTACCAAAACAATGTGGGAGTCAATAGTTTTCACTTGACCCCTGCCAAATTTGACCAGCGATGACATGTGCACATCTTGTAATTCAGCCGATGGTTATCTAGGTGGTGTCCGTCAAACAATAACAGCATAATCAATTGGAAACCTTTCTGAAAAAAAAACTTAAGCCCAGGACGCAAGGGTCCAATCTTACATGCTTCTCTACAATGTACTCATGGCCATAGCCAACCCCTAATCTCCACCACAAGGAGTAAATCGTAGCAAAAAGTAAGACCACTTCTCATAAACCCCCCAAAATTAAATGTGCACTATTAAATATCGGATCTATCATCTAAATCTTTGTTGTTAAATGACTTGTTAAATGACCATCAAAATGATTTATTTTGTCTTAGTGGAACTTTGCTGGAGCAGGAAGAATATGTCCATTTAAATAAGCCAACCTTCCCAGCCATATTAATTATCACATTCATACATGCATAGGCCAAGGTGCAGCAGTAGCAGCAACTTTAACTCAAGCTTCTTAATCAACCCTAGACTGCGCCTTTCAGACCCAAACTCCCAAACTCAAAAACAGTTATGTTACTGTATACTGGCCTCCAGTCCCTTACTCAGAGCTGAATTTTCAGAATTTAGTGCTTAATACAGATAAAGATTATTTCAGTACATTCAGTTGTTTCTTTCTCAAAATGTAAGTAAATCCACTCACCCTTTCAGTTGCACCCTAGACCTTGTCCTGATGTATGGCAGCGAAAATGAAATTTTAACAGCTAAAATTCTCATATGTGTGACCATGTCTAATAACATTTGAATTTACAATAAAATGCCAAACAGCATTCAGTGAAAATAACGTAATAATGTTAACAACAAACAAGTTTAAGGAAATTATTTCTTCATCATTTACTGTAATTAATTGTCAATACAAGTCACCACTCTAATGTTATTTCTATTAGCCCAGTATCATTTATAGGACCTCATTCCCACTTTTGACATTTTTCCCCTTTATTTCTACATTACTTCAAAAAGCAATTGCAAGTCAATTACGTAACGAGTTGCAGAGAAATAACTTCTAAAGATCAGGGTTAAAGTAAATCATAGTACAGAAACAGCACTGCTGACAGTCTTCTCTTAGTGCCGCATTTGATACCATTGACCACAATATTTTATTACAAGTATAGCACTTCTGCTATACTGTAGGCAACGCCATAATAATTCCAGCCAAGACAAAGACGAAAGCTTGGATGTCCATAAATTTCCTACTTGTAAATTTAAGCACCTTCACATTAGTGCTTATTTAATTGTGGATTTGTTGTGTGTTCTCTATAAATGTGTAAAGTCTTGACTTTATGTTAGTTTTACTGGATTATGGCAGAAATGCTCACTATTATGTTCTTAATATTGTGATCACGATTATTTGACTCAATAACTTGTTGACTTAAGAAAAGTATTGACTTTTTAGTATTCTTACCAGTGGGCTTTAAATAAATATAAGTCAACTGAAAAACATAAATAAATAAATATTATAACTTTTTGTGTTTTTGTTGTTTTTTCTGACAAGCATTAAGGTGTAGAGATTTCATCTGATATGACTTTTTCCAACCATAGCAGTGCATTTTTATTATGCTTGCTATTAGCTGTAGATTGACTGAAGGCATATATGTGTGTCCACTCATCTTTGAGTACTTTGTATTGACCTAATTTGTAAGAAGCACCTGTTTCTGTCACGCGCTGTGCTCCAGCTTATAGTTGTCATTGGATCCCAAGACTCTAGAGTAGATTCTGGGGGATATAAAGCCTGTTTATAAAGTTTTACATTTCCCTTCACCATAATCTGAACTAACCTTGAGATAACAAGGTACCTCTGACAACTCCCAAACCTCACTGATTGGCTCTCTCACCCTACTGACTGAATACAAGACAGCAAGAGAAGTACCAACACATTTCTGCCACGATAGCATGTGATAGACACACTGTGCCTCTTAAACAATTTCCTCAAAATAAGACTTTACGTGAATCACTATACAAAAGCCTCTTTGGGTCTGAACTCAGATTGGAGTCCGCCATTGACCACTGACTTAAAGAATAACTGGTGTAGTTCTTGTTGGTTTGCTCTCTTGGCCCTTCCTCTGTGGTTAGAAAGTGGCCTGGTGAATTGGCGCTAGATAAATAAAAGTGAATGGAACTGAATTGAACCTGCAGCAAGGTGCTTACAGCTCAGAGTCAAGTGCAGTATTGAATTTTGGGATCTTTTTTTTTCTTTTTAAGCTTAATCCGTTGTTTCTTGCTGCCATGTTTAGACTGACAGTTAAATTCTAATCTGAGATAATGCATGTTAACATGAAATCCAAATAGTGTTGATTGATTTATCACAGCTTGGGCCATGCAGCTTTAATATATATATTTTTTTAAAATATCTCATGTTTAGTAAAGGGATTGAGTGAGCTTCGTGTACACATTATTTCCAAGATACTAAAACCCACATAGATTATCAACCTCCACAACACTGACATCAAAGGTTGAGAAAGCTTCCACTTTATGCTTCAGCCTACATATCAGCAAGTCATACATCCTAGGAAGGGTTTAGGGGGGAAAGTGTTTCTATTCTATTCTGAATGTTAAGTCCCTTTTAGAGAGAAAACAGTGCGGACAAATCCTTGTCAATGAATACATCACACCTGATCAGTCTGGATTTGATTAGCATTATCTAATATCCCGTTAAACACTGACAGGTGAAGACAAAAGGGGGAAAAACGAAGGAGTACTCTAAACATATCTATCCTTGGTTTCTGAAATCATTTCATTCAGGGCCAGTGGGCAAATATGCTGCTTCTGTTAAGATGCTTTGAGGCCTAGAATGGCTTTATGGTTTCATGTGAGTGTTTTGATGTTGCAGCAGGTAATTCATGGTGCATTGGCCTAAAGCCGGCCACAGAGCTGTGCCAGATGATAAATAACATGGATTTAGTCAATGATGTCTGTTCTTGTCAGCAAACCTTTTTTCCTCTGTATTTTATTTTTCAGATAGGCTCTTAGAGGGAAAATTGTCATGTTTTCATGTCAAAGGCATGCTTTTATCTATTTGTTTTCCAGGGTGCTTAAAGTTGTTTACTGTGCCAGGGGGGCTTTCAGCCTCTCTATGTGTGTGTGTGTGTGTGTGTGTGTGTGTGTGTGTGTGTGTGTGTGTGAGAGAGAGCGAGAGAGAGAGAGAGAGAGAAACACCTAGCCACGGATGATGCAAGAAAGACGTACAAATCTGACATCTAAGGCTCAATACATCACTGCATCAAGTACAAAAGTCCTCGGTGCAAAACACAGGACAACATTTAAAAGTGCCCTACTTATCTTTGAACATGAAAAGCTGCCATTGATTCTCAGCCAAATGTTGACATAAAATAAGTCAAATGTTCAAATGACCTTTCTGAGTCTCCCAGAGCAGAGCAGGGGCAAGGTACAAAAGCTGGCAGAGTGTGTGGTGGAAATTATTCTTCCTTGACATTTCAGGGACCTCGGCCCACTGGTTTTTAGCATTCCAGTCCAGACACCAAAGAGAAAATGCCACCTTTTTTATTTACTTGGGGGAATACGCCAATTAAATGTGACTTTAAGGCCAGGCCATGATAGTTCTTTACCACAGCCGTGGTTGCTCATGAGCCAACACACACACACACACACACACACAGGAATCTGTCCTCATCGTATCAGTGACATTTTAAATAATGCTGATGGTTGACCCTGTTGAGCTAACCTTTCCTCACACAGACAATTTAGAATTAGTCTCTGCAGCTTTCTGAACTAACCCAACTGACCTGTGCACCAAGTTGGGATCGTTGTATGTTAGAGGGAACGGTCTCTCTCTCTACTTGTGAGTAATTCAGATCACAGCTCTCAGTCCAACCACTTACAGGACAGGAAGTCCGGTTTATTCCGGTTCCCTTTTATGAGCTATACTAAAATT
Source organism: Channa argus (assembly GCF_033026475.1). Classification (NCBI taxonomy): domain Eukaryota; kingdom Metazoa; phylum Chordata; class Actinopteri; order Anabantiformes; family Channidae; genus Channa; species Channa argus. The sequence continues at coordinate 16,443,835 of NC_090203.1, read as the reverse complement.
GGTGTGTGTGGGGGCGGGGGGGGGGGCTTAATGAGACTAAATAGAAACTCACGAGTTGGTTCTATCTGTGTCAAAAAAGTTCCCCATTATAAAATGAAAAACGAAAAATTTAAAAACTTCTCAGGAGCAAAACAATGATTACACATAAGACGTTAGCTCACAGAAGACACTGGCTACTATTTGTGGTCATAATCTTAGTGAATACAAGGCATTTTGAAAACATCCTACACACTTAGATCAGTGCTAAGATTCCTGTTTCACTGTAGTTTACGTGTGTAGTGAACACTAGAATTGTGACTTGATGTAAAAAGAACATTTTTAGGGAAAAAACAGCAGATCAGAAACACCTGATGCAACATTTTCAATTGGACAGGAAACATCTCCCCACCCACATCTCTCCCTAATAACCTCCACTCTTTGTAATTAGTGTTTTTACAGTATCTCCTGCAACATATGGCTATGCTATCCTCAGCTGGGAGACAGAAATAGTGAAATGAGGAGAGGAAAGGTCCTCTGTGGCTGTTAATAGTTCTCATCTCTCCCCTGGACTTTCATTTAATTGCTCTACTTTGCCTGCAGGGTCACTATTACTCTGAACAAGTGCAACTCTGTTTTTCACTGCTTTTCATTAATATCATTTTGCAAAACAACTGCTTTGAGGTTTCTCAAGCAGGGGATCAAATTTGATCACCCACCCACATGTAAATGCATGAGTGTTCTTGGCATTTGCAGGCCACAGTATCTTTCACATTCAGGCCCTTTCAAGTATTCAACAAATTTGACATCCAAAACACTTTGAAGTGATGTTTTCCCATTTACTTGCTTTAATCGAGCAAAATGCTGTTGTGGTTTTGACAGTGGTCAGATCATAGTACTGCAACTTAGTGGAACATCCCATAATCCTACTTGTAACTCTGTGAAAAAATAAAGCTAACTTGCATGTTCTCCTTTCTAATTGCTCTGCTGTGTTCCTTGGGCGATTATTGCTTTCATCAAATGCAATCACATTTTTAGAGTGAAATGATTTTTAGCATTTAGCACATATAATAGCTCTGGTTTTCCAAGCAAAAAATAAGGTCTACACCATTCAGGGGAAATTCTACAAAATGTATTTAAGGAATCAAAGTCAAGAAAAGCATCTCACTCACTTAGTAGTAAGGGTCATAGTGTGGAATCTCGCTGTCTGACAATGATACAGCTACAGCTAAGTCCACAATTATTTTGGCAAATAAAACTGAATTAGATGGTGATTGGCAGCTTAAAGAGAACAAATTATGTCAATTTTTAGCTTTAATAAAACTGATTATTAAAACAAGCTTGAATAAGTAGCAGGATGGGAAATGAGAAGAAAGACCATGGAAGTGCAGAAGCACAAGATATAAGGTTATGTTCTGTACAAACTCTTCATCACCTCCACCATGGTGGTTCATACAGTAGTAGTAGTAGTTAGTGTCACTCAAATAGTGCACTTCGCTTTTGTCATTCAGGGTAAGGTATTTCAACAAACAGCACCTATTGATTGCATCCAGCTGAATAATGTCAACTGTTGACATTTCAGATCACACTGAGGTTTCATATATTGGCAGAAAGGTTGTTACGGTTGGGGTACAGGTGCCATTTGTGAAGCACCTAACATATGGTATTTGGCTTCTTCTTTTTTTTGTAAATTGATAAAGATCACTGAATGTAATGAGGAGTGAGCAGAGACTGACCTTTCAACAGTGTTATCTGATCAGCAGGATAATGGTAAAACACATAAAAACTGCCATGAAGACTTGAGAACAAATATTACAACTTATATATAAGCTAAATTTTCCACAATCTTCCAATAGCACAATGCCGCCTAAAGCCAAAAGTCACTTCATCACCCCTTACACTCATAACAGGATGAAGACTGGATATGTTGGCCAATTGGTATTCAATCACATAAACTCTGTGTAGTGTGCAATGTTCCATGCAGAAGATGTCGAATAAGCAAGTGGATCTTCAAGTATGAAGAGGCTTATCTCTTTCCTCCATTCCCTTTATGTTTTCTAATTCAAATAGTCTCATTAGCGTTGTCCAGAATGCAAATTGTATTGAGTAAATACTCAAATGTCAGACCGTCTCCAGAATTTTACCTCCGTCTATAATGTAACTGGTTTAAAAGTCACCTGATTCACTTTCACATTATACCAGATAAATAGTGAAAATACATTATACACACAATCGGAACCTGCCTCTCTACACTAACTACAAGGCACAACCGATTCTACGGTATCAGAATCTGCCTTTTCCACATTCAATCAATTGCCTCTTTTCTCTCCATGAAGCATGAAACACCTAATTATTTTTACAGGGGTTTCAAAAGTGAATCCATGGTTTAACATTAACACTGTGGAATAAATTAGGATATAAGGAAAGGAGAACAATGCTTGATATTTTAGTCCACATCTCATGTCCATCTCTTTTGACATACAATGTAAAGCGTGTACCCCAGAAATAAAGGAAAGCAATCGTGTCTACAGTGTGACTGGCTGCCGCGAATGCAATAATAAATACTTTTGCTCTGCCAGAGACCAAAGTGCTCCAGTTTTTTTAAGTGACAGTGCACCAAACAGTTCTATTACTCACCTGGCTGGATAATGATCCCTGTAACAATATTGTCACGTGTACATCTTTGGATATCACAGACAGTCTGTTGCCTGTGAATCAACTCAAAGGGTTCAAAAGCACATTTTACATCCAATTTTATTAAACTGTGCAGTCTAGCAGCCTCTGGGCAGGACACTGAAAGAACAGGATTCTGTAATGATTGCATAGCTGTTAATACAATTAGTTATGCAGCCTCTGAAATACAAAAAAGAAATGCAAGTCAAAGTTTTCTTTTACTGTTAAAACAGCATGAAAAGAAACAAACCCAGAGGTTTACTGTGTGCGCCAATCACATCTAGATACAGTCCTTCAAGGGACTGACACATATTTTCATTACAGACTCTGTAAAATAAATGTGTTTTGTTTAGTATTTTGTTTACACCATCCACATTAAATGGTTTATTTGGATTGTATTAATTTTACCAATAATTTATAGAGTTACATGTGTGCATGTATATGCTTGTTGCTCCTGTGTATGTGAACGACAGGCCACACAAGAGACATTGTTTTTTTAAAATCACTATTTGTAAATGTATGATGTAGATTAAATCACTCACTGATATGAATAAGCCATTCATAGAGCATTTTATATTATTCTGCACCATTTTCTCCTCATGAAACAAAGCTTTAATACTAAAATTATCATTAATCTAACAACTGTATGCATCCGGTCAGGATGAAGATGGATGTCTTCTGTGCCCTATTGTTAAATGAAGACTTTGCGTTACCCATCAAGCTACGGAAAACAGCTTCTCGTTTTTCCTTGCTTGTTTGTGCATACACTGATGTGTAGACTGGCACCTATCCCCTCAAGTTTATGGGCAAATAGGGAGAGTGTGCAAACAAACACATAATAACACATGGTTGTCAATCAAACAGTGCGCTGCTGTAAAGCTTGATGAGCCAGTGTTGATCAATGTTGCCAAATTAGTGACTTTGACACTACAGTCCCCTCTAGCGACTCTTTTCTTTTGTTTTTGGAGACTTTGGGAGGGTATTGGAGACCCTACCATGTCCCAAAGCACTCCGAGGCCGCCCAGTCTTCACGCAGCAGCACCTGCTAGCTGCAGTTTTGAGCAGGAGATGTCCACCTCATCTACTGCATTCAGACTGCAAATGAAATGAATCGTGCATGCACAAACCCACCGCTGGTACATTTTGTAAAGGTTCAGGAAACCAGCTTATCAGTTGGTTTGGGTTGAAATAAGCTATGAGAATACATGTTGCAAAACATGAGTAGTTCTCCACCATTTTCATTCTGTAAAAGTAGCTCTCAGGGGAAAAAGGTTAGAGACCACTGACCTATACATTTTTAAAAAGTAAGCGTCATCAATAAAAATAAAATCCCTACATTCTTGGCAAATCTCATAATGATAAGATACACTTTAATCTATGCATGCACTAGAGATACATTATTCTAACATGCATGCGCATGATTCCCAGACAGAATGTCCATTAATCAAAATTAAACAGGCTAATCACACCCCTTAGGAGAAAGAGCAAAGTGTGAGTGTGAGTGAGAGAGCTCAACAAGTACTATTTTGTAGGGTATTGATCTTTTTAAATAAAGTAAGAGAACAGACCATTTTTCTTCATCTTTAAAAATTAACTTCCAAATTTCAAACACATCACTACAACACAGTGTTTGACAAACTGTTAAAAAAAAATGTAGCAATATTTATGGCCACAATTTGATTGGCTGAGGGAATAAGCGATGTTGTAATGCCCTGGCAACAAACACCCGTACACATAGATCCTGAGTTGAGTGACTTGCCAAATCTCTGGGTAGCAACACGGGCACTGTGCCTAAAAGTGTGTGTGTGTGTGTTTGTGTGTGTATGTGTGTGCGCATGAAAGAAAGAGCGAGAGAGAAAGAAAAACTGCAGAAACAATCATAGGAATAAATACAGCACATTTGAAAAAGGAGTTCATGTACCAAAACAACATTTCAATTACCATTCTGTTGCATCAACCACTAAGGTTTCAATCGCTTCCTCAACCAATGCACATACCACAAACACACACAGTAGGCTTGCACACTTACGTCCACACACACGAAAACACAGACACACACACGCAGTCACAAACACACACCCTGACATTTATGCTTTTGATCCTCTTTTTGTGACACAGCACACAAAAAGAAAACGATCACCACTACATTCATGGCAAGAGATAAATGACACATTGAAAGATGGGATGAATAGAAGCCGGCAGAAAGAACCTTGACTTCATGTGCTTACAGAGAGCTGTTACACCTTGAACTTTCTTAATAAAGTTATTTTTTCAGCCAAACAGCTCCATTAGGAACATTTGTAAGCCAATGTATTACAGCTGTCACAGTCCAAATGTCTCTTTTTTTTTCAAGAACAATAAAAGCATAGGAATTCAACTGTCGTGTGTCAGAAAATGACAAGACTGAGCAACCAGTGGCAACATAACCAATTACTGTGAGATGGGAGGAAAATAAAGGTTATGCAGTGCATGCTGAAGCATCAAAGCTATAGCGCCAATTAGTGTGAATATAAATATACAAACAAAAAGCAGTTCTGTTGGTGTAAGCAATTAGAAATTGTGGATTGACATCAAATTCTCATAATATGTATGACTTTATATTTTATTTGTTCAATTACCAAGGAGACAAAAGTCCCAGAGACTAAAAAATTGCTGGGTGTGAGGCCGATTTGTCTGTTCAGTTTGGTCCACAGCAAGATATGTGTGCTAGCTACATCCAGAGAGAAAAACAGACAGAAATTTGACTCATTGCCATAGCAACACATGACATGCAGTATAAATAGATGGCGATGGTGAGCAGTATACAGTACCAGTTCATCCAGTATACCGACTGTAGTTTCACAGACAGTATAAATTACCACAGTAATATACATCACAGAACTTATAAACCAGCTATAATAACTCAGTGGCAAATTGTACAACATTATTTACTAGAACCTCCGTGGAGTGTTGTTCAACGAGTGTGGATAGAGGGACCCGCTTGAGTGGGCTGTCATCTCACCCATGGTTCTAAGTTTACAGCTCTGTTGTACCCAAAACATACTCTTTACCAGGGCAAAAGGCCATGGCACACAACAATTTGTGACTTAGAATTTATAACACAAATAGCTGTAAACAGCTGGGAGACGCTTCCTATATCACTACCTTAGGTTAACAATCAGAAAACAAACACAGCAGAGCATCAGGAAAATTGAAACCAGGGATGCACCAGAAGAACTTGCCCACAAGAGAAGAGCTGTGTTTTCAGTTTGAAAGGTTTTGGTGTTTTGGTGTCTGAAGCAGCTCAAAACACAAGATTTGAAGTTGCTTTTGGTAAAACTAGCAAAAAGCTATTATATCAGAGAATGTGTGAGAACACCAGCAGTAGATTACGGTCAGTGGTTTCGGGTGCTGGAAGCAGTGAAGCCAAACATCAAATCAGACATCACTTGTAGGCAGTAACATTACAATTCATCTATTCACAGACACGATCCTGCTATAGACAGCCAGAAAAGACAAGTTCAGACATTGGATTAGAGATATGTCTTACCCAAACAGAAATACTCAGTAAAATATTAATGCACATCAAATTTGGAACATAACAGTTAAACAGGGAACCACAATATTTTGACTTATCAACAGCCATTTTAAGGATTTAATACCTTGGCGTCACATTACCATTACACTGTTTCTCTCTTACAATAAAGCGTTTGAGAAATATCCATTAAGACTTTATTACTTTTATTATTTTTCTAATAGATGGTTATAATTCCTGCTAAAAACTTTTATTATTTTCTTATCAGTAGTTATTAGCTGGTCTGAAGCTCACTCCATTTGTTGACTGTCAACTGATGCAATAAGGAGGCAACTGCCATGAATTAGCTCCCCCACTGTCTTGTGTCTGTATTTATACACAGCCTGGTCTCTCTGCCTGTCTCTCGAAACACACACACACACACACCTGGTATACTTTTAGCACACAGGAATTAATGTTTGAGCTCGGAGGAAACAATTTGGAGAAATCCCAAAAGTCAATAAACGACTGTATCAGGCAGCTATTTGTAAATATGTATCTATCATGTATATCATATCTGCCTGTAAAGGGATTTGACCATGCTGTACAATTTACAGCATGGCACAATTTTAACAGCTTAAACTATTTGAAAACTGCCATAGATGTCCTCCCTTTCTGCTGTCAACTAATTCATCTTCCCTCCAAATGACACTAACAGTCCTTGGAACAATATGGCTTAAGACTGGCACATGGCGAGGGCAAGCTGGGTCAAAACAAGACAAGCACACACGTGCACGCACACATGTACAAAAGAGGATGGCAGACGGGACAGGGGTAGTGCATCTGCTCTTTAATTAAAATGAGAGGGGGGTGCACAGACAAGGCCTGAATCCGAATGGGGTCCATGTACACACACATGCATGCATGCAAGCACAAACTCACACACACAATCCTGTGTTGTGGGTCCATGGGGCATGCAGCTGCACCCTATTGGGAAAGAATAGAGACTTCAATTAATTCAATGTCTTTAAGGAAAAAAAATGGACATACGGTTGAAACATACTATAGAATACTATTAAAAAAACTTCACAAGGAGCACACTACTTATAAAAAATGTTATAAACATTAACAATATTATGGAAGGAAGTACATTTTATATACCACCACACATTTGACATAAAGACCCAAGAATGTTTTTAAAGAAATTATTTAAAAGAAATAGCAATAGACATAATTAATATACGTAATAAGCAATAGACATCTTTTATTTTATGCATAAAAGACAAAGACAGCAGCCAAGTATATGGATATGCTATTCAAAGTCTGCTTACTGCAAAATGTTCTCTATAATGTATTTTAAATGGAATTCCGTTTTTAAAATCCTCATTTTAAACTCATTTTGATCAGACTTTGACAATGTTAAAGGGGGTATATCCATGTATTTGTGTAAATGTATGTTTCTCTGCAGAAGTGTGTGTGTCTGTGTGTGTGTAACCAAATCCATAGGGTCTCTCTGGAGAATGCTCACTGAAAGAGAGGGTGAGCAGGATCCCATATATCTACCATGACTAACAAGATTAAACCTGACTGGTTAGGGAGATAGAAAAAAAAAGAAGGGCGGTGGGGGGGTGTAGAGAGAAGGGGGATCAAGTTCTATTCTTTTACATTGATGGGAGAAAAAAGGATAAGAATGAAGAATAAAGTTATGGTGATGGACAAGGGGGAGGACAGAACCAAAATGGGAAAGATTATAAGAAGAGAATCACTAGTGTGCCTGAGATGGTCGGGAAGGCAGCATTTGCCCTTTACATTTCCCCATATGTACGAACAGAGAGTATTTTGAGTGTGTCTATAACTGCAGCTCTCTACATGGAAGAGTGATGCTCCTTCCATTAGCCCTGCAGGGCATATATCCACCTAACCCCTCCCTAGAGCAATTTAAGAGCAATTTAGAAATGCTTTCACACTTTAATGCCCTTAACACTGCAAAGCATACACAGACACACACGCACAGGCATGTACTCCAGTGTGGTTAAAGCAGAAAGTACAGGTCAGCAAGATGTGCTGTTACTAATAATACAGCATCTCATATTAGATTAATATTTAACAACATTACTCAACTACGGAGAGACAGAAAGAGATCGGGATTTTTTACACCGTCTTATGCTGGGTAAAATATGCTTCCATAAGCCTGACTCCTGCAAAGTGTGAGCCTTGCTCAGCTGGGTTTATACATTAACACCCTGCAACAACTCATTTACCACCAGCAATCAAGTCTCACTTAACACAGCGTTATAGTATATGTTATAATACTTGATAGAGTTTGGGTTTGCTCTGGAAGCTACCAAATCTCCTAGGTGGGATATTATTTTTTCAGTAAGGACTGTAGCTGTAAAAACAATTTTAACCGTGAGATTTCGCAATATGTGCAAAAAAAATACTTCATTACAGGGCCCTGATAGACTGAACTCTAGTACAGTACACTCTAGTAGATGGTGAAAATCGAAATAAATTATATAACGGGGCACTCTGATTTCCCAAAACGCTTTTCACTTGTGCAAGAATGTGACAACTGTCAGTAGTTCAGTTAATGCCGCCCGCAGTCATCAGGAGGTATGACTTTTTCTAAGTGACAGCACAAGTTAAAATAACCAGTTTCTGTAGTTTCCGAAAATGGTAAGTGGAAAAATAATCATCTATCCATATTGTAGCACAATAAACAAAAACAGAGAGACAGAAGGTCCATCAACAAGACATCTGTGATCCCAGCATTCACAGAGCTACATTTACTGCAGAGTTTAAACTAGTTCATATCCTCCGGACAGCTTAGGAAATGTAGATGACAGTGAATGCATGGAGCTCTGCACCAAGTGTAACCTAGTCATATTTTGCTCAAGTCTCAAGTCACTGTACAGCAGAGCAAGTATGTGAACGGTGAGGGAGCAGCAGCGATTTCTGTGCCCTGCTCGGAGCATTTTGTAATCGCTCAGCTACCAGCTGCCCTCGGATTTCTATCTGCCGTTCCCCACTGCCCGTGCAGAGGGGGGAAAAACCGTTCCCTCTGTACAGCAGCAGGGCTCGAAGCAGGTTGGGTATGAAGTATATTATCGCAATTCTAGTAACAAAGAGTGAATGCTTGCCTCCGGGGGCACTATGGGCTGTTAGAATGTGAGGTGAAACTGTTGCATAAATACAGTATATACATTTAATCCAGAAAGTATTCACAGTATTAACTTTTTCCACATTCTTTATTCCAAAATTGATTAAATTCATTGTTTTTCTCAGAACTCTACAAACAATACCCCATAATGGTATTAAACATAAAATAGGATTGCTTGAAATTTATTAAAAAATAAAAAATGAAAAACAAAATCACATGTACATGCTGTGAATGCTTTATGGATTCCTTAGACAGTAGACTCATTAACTTGAGTGAAATAAAATGCTGTGCTTACAGGTTCTATACAGCTCTCCACTGTCCTAATGCACAGAGACAGGGTCAAAAAAAAGAGAAGGCCAGGAGGACAATATTTAAATTACTTCAAGTTCCCGGTTAGTCGGATCATTCACACTCTGTCCACATGGAGCAGGACACACTGTTGCAGCAAATGTCTGCACTGTCACTTAGAGAACACATCCATGTGTTGCTTATGGCAATATATGTGTCTGAAAAAAGACTGTGAGAAACACACCAAAGCAAAAATGCTGTAAGCTAGTCCAGCACCTACTCTGCAGTGTTCCTAAATTGCAGTGGCAGTTCAAAGTTTACATAAACTTAGAAAGAAATGAAAAACCACAGCAATGATTATACAACATACATCTTTAACAAAAGAAACTGTATTATGCATAAAGGGCTAAAAATATACGCACCTTTGGACAATGCTTTTGGAAGCCATCAACATGCTGGCACAACTCTGGTTTGACAACTCTTCCTGTCCTCAGTTCTTCTATATTAATCCATTCACTGTGTGTATTGCATTTGGTCCACAGGCAAAATAGCCCCAAAACAGCATTATGCCACTACATCTGTGCTTAAGAGTAGGTATACTGTGAGAGGGGAGTTTAATGCCTCTATCTCTGGTCATTGTGACCAAACAACCTAATCTGACTGGTAAGAAATTCTCCAGAACACTTTTTGTTCTGCTGCAAATTTTAGTTGAGCTTGCAGTGTCAATACTTAAATAGGAGGTTCTTTCTTGGATGACAGCCTTTCAAAAAATGCAAAATGCACACAATGAAACAATACCTGTGCAACAAAAAGGTAAAACATAACAAACACTGCAGTGGCTGTGACTGTTTTGAATTTAAAAATCTTTATGAGCAAGAAACACACCATGGGGCATTGCTACACTGGTAAACTAAAGGTCACATTAATATCAAGGTGCATGTACAAACAAAGACACAGGGCTCACTTATATTCAGCATATCTGATGGTCGGTCAGCCTCACAACAGAGGCAGCAGACTGTCTCTTTTTAAATAACCCCGACTAAAGTCAGTTATCTTTGTACATAAGTGAAAGATCAAAGAGATCCAGCTGTTAAGTTCAGCGCCACAGCGGTGTGATGTATTGCCTTGAGCTGTTGCAGAGGAGCAGCTGAGGGGTCAGCAGGGGCATGTGTCTGCAGTTTCTTGTTCCAGCTGTCAATATGAACCAGAGTGGTACTGTAATAAAACCAATTTTGCTGAGATAAAATTTCCTATATGAATAAAGGTTGATATCCTATACAATCTGATGACTGATACGAAAACACAGAGAGATTATATAGCACTTGTAGCCTACACAGCCTGCCACACGGAATCCGAGAGAGGAACTAGAAAGTGAAGCTACTATTATAATTGGAATAAATCACACGCTGATGTTTGAAAATGAAACCTTACGTGGGCCATAAATCTTTAGGGACATAAATAAAGCAGGACCAGAAATTAGATATTTGAACTTGGATATTAGATAACTCTGCTACAGTGACACTAAGATACTCATCTTTTTACCTAAGGAAAGAATCAACAAAGGGAACACAGAGAAACAGATTATGGAAGAGCAAAGCAAAGGGGCATACAGAGATTAATGCAGACGGTGGACGGCATGAGAGACACAGAGACATGGATTATGGGTACTTTTCTTTTGCAGCCTCATCACAAACAAATAAGCCGATCATCAAGAGCCAGCAATTAATATTCCAAAAAAATTTTTTATTTGGCTTTGGGGGGTTGGAGGAGGTTAGTTTCTTTTCCCTCTTTTGCTGCTTGAGGATCCATTTTGTGAGATTAGGCTATAAACAGCTTGAAATCACTTTGATAGCCTGCTCTATCTCATGAAGTACACAAGTATGCACACACATACCACAGGGATTGTAATTTCAACCTGTGAAATTGTAATTGCCTCTCCTGTATGAGGCATACGAGTGTTGAGAGGCTAAGTGCAAACACTCATGGGTAAGTCGGTTATTTTTGTGGTTATTAATTTATTGATAATGATATTTTTAACTTGTGTTCACTTCCAACCTTTCTTTTTTCCTAGGCAAAAGATTTCTGTCTGTACCTCTCTTCTTCTCTCTCGCACGCTCCTGTGCTCACATCTGTTTGTCTCACAGTGATGAAATGAGCTGGCAGAGCTGACATTAAATTAACTGGAGCTGTCAACGACAGGAGGAGGGCGGTCAGGAGAGGAAAACACAGAGCTGGGAAAAGAGAAGGAAAATAAAGAGAAAACAGAATATCGAGGGAGAGTGGTAAAGGGAAGGGGAAAAAAAACCCTAGGATGGACACCATACTGACACCAATATGTGATGAAAATGTCTTACGGCATTTGAAATGCCATTATTATTGTAATTATTTAGTTTATTTTTTATATCTGACTTCCTTGCTGTGGTAGAAATGACTTCACAGCTCTGTATGTGCGATTGTTGCTTTCCAATGTGTCACAGCAAACTGTCATCAAAAGCTAGACTTGTAAGACTTGCATTTTTGTGTAATTAGATCTGAAGTTGAATCTTTTTTAACCTCTAACAGGTTTGTTCTCTCACCCAGATGTGCACCTACACATACTCTGGGCACTTCTGGGGAGCTGTTATACAACTTGTACCATTTCTCTCAATAACTTAGAAATGCCTCAAACTAGCAGTTGATTAATTTTTGTCATAACGTCATGACAGAAACCTTTTGGGCTTTGCTCTGCTGACATTTAGTATATTAATAAGGCAGGCAATATACAGGGATTCGGACTGGAAAGTCTAATAGTCCTGATGTTCAGAAGGATTGAAACAGATGTACAGTCATTGTCTGACAGCTTTATAGATACATTTGCTTGAGAAGATGTGATATAATCAGGCCACGTTGACAATTCTTGTTTCCCTTCAGAAATAAGCTGCCTAACTACAAACTACTACACAATCAATAGTCTCATCTATTCCTTTTCAAACTACAAATGTAAGGCAGGTGCTTCATACATGACAGGTTTCTCTTAAACAAACAAAAAAGATGTCTGAGTAATTATGAAGCAAAC